>NC_050188.1:24123437-24135937 GCF_008315115.2 Sander lucioperca
TCATCTCCCAACGTTAAATATACTCAACATCATCACATTCTTTACGTAATACATCAGAGGACAAGCCTCAAGAGCTTTAGATGTTAACCATGAGTCTAGGAAGATACCGAGAGAGAGAGAGAGAGAAGCCAGAAGAAAGTCAGAAGGAGAGAGAGTCAGAGAGAAGAGTCTAGAGATATAGACGAGAGAGAGAGCGGAGATAAGAGAGAGCGCTTGAGAAAGAGAGTCAGAGAGGAGACAGAGAGATAGTCAGAGAGCGAGAGTCCAGAAGAGCAGAGATACCGAGATCTAATCGAGAGATAGAGTCAGGAGAGCGAGAGTCGATGTCTAGAGTCAGAGAGAGAGATAGAGATAGACGTCCTAGAGTAGAGTCAGAAAGACAGAAGAGGCAGCTAGAAGAGAAGTCATATTTCTATAGAAAAAGAGAACATCGTATGGTCAGGAAGTTGAGATCTTTAGAGTTATAAGAGAGATAGACAGATATATAGAATACAGAAGATAAGAGAGCCGAGAGTGTCCTAGTCGAGAGATTCATAGGAGAGAGATAGTCATAGCGAGAAGAGAAGAGAGAGAGAGACGAGAGTCCAGAGATATGAGAGAGTTCGAAGAGAGAGATAGAGAGCGAGACAGATATCGCGCTAGTCTCAGAGAGAGACGTCCGAGAGAATCGAGCGACAAGAGGAGTCAGGATGGAGACAAAGAAGAGATGAGAGCGACCAGAGAGAGTCAAGAGAGAGGAGCAGAGAGACTGAGAGAGCGTCCGAGGAAGAGGTCAGAGAGAGAGAGAGACTTGAGAGACAGATATAGTCATATGAGATAGTCGTCAAGAGAGAGATAAGAGAGATTAGTCCAGAGAGGAAGATAGACAGAGAGAGAGAGAGTCGAGGAGAGAAGTCAGAGAGATGAGACCAGAGAGGAGCTTCCGAGCGAGAGAGAGAGAGGACGAGAGAGACAGAGAGAGTCTCGATAGAGAGAGTCAGAGCTAGAGAGAGAGACAATAGAGATAGTAGGGAGGCGATATAGCAGGTCGTAGATAGTAGAAGCTCCAGAGCGAGTCATAGATCTATAGTCGAGTCCGTAGCGTCGAGAGAATCGTCATAGAGAGAGAGTATGATACGACTCGTCTAGTCTAGGATAGAGATGACAGAGAGTCAACGGACAGATGATAGCCGCGATGCATATATATGATATCCCAACGTTAGCTAGGATAGAGAGAGTCCTATAGATGAGTCTATAGAGAGTCTAGAGAGAGAGCGATACCGAGAGAGTCATAGAGATATATCGGCTTCATAGAACAAATAGTATTATTAACTTCATCAAAGAGCAGAGAGATCGAGATAATAAGAGATATGATACGAGAGAAGAGCAAGAAGAGTCATATATCTAGATGGTCAAGATACGAGAATGCTTCATAGAGCGATAGAGATGAGCTAGAAAGAGGATATAGATCAGAGTATAGCTAATCTCAGAGTAAGAGAGAGAGATACATATGATCGATAGGCGATTTTATAGAATAGAGACATATATAGACGAGTCAGATAGAGAGATTCATAGGATCGAGAGTGATCGGACCGCTATATATTCCGGTATTATCATAGGAGGAGTATAGAGGTCCAGAGAGATATAGAGAGACTGATCTATATATATATATAAGAGAGAATTCAGATAGATAGATAGATTACTATCGATTCAGAGAGAATAGAAGTCCTATTCAGATAGGTCAGAGAGAGAGAGTCAGGAGATAAGAGATAAACAGATCTCTAGTCATCGATGATAGGTCAGAGTCATAGAGAACATAGAGAGAGATAGTCATATAGATAGAGAGACAGAGACGATGCATCGAGTCAGATAGAAAGAGCATAGCGAGATTTCAGAGAGGTCAATACGAGAGTAGTCAGCAGAAGAGAGTCAGGATCATAGAGACGATAGAGATAGATCAGAGAGAGAGAGTCAAGATGAGCGAGCCAGATTAGCGATGAGAGAGGTCATGAGAGATAGTCATAGAGATATATAGAACAGAAGAGAGAGAGAGTTAGAGAGTAGAGAGATTAGAGATGATAGAGAATAAGCGATATGCGACAGATAGGATAGATCACGAGAGATAGAGAGACCGAGAGTTCAAGAGAAAGTCAAGATATATATAGTCCGATAGCGAGATAGAGACAGAGAGAGAGGGACCAGAGATACGATGAGTCCGATTAGATAGTCATATAGAGATAGATAGAAGACATCTATAGTCATAGTAGATTCATAGTAGAAGAGATAGAGTCGGAGATATAAGTGAGGTTCAGCAGAGAGATGAGAAGTCAGAAGAGATATAAGAAGAGGAGAATTCGAGATAGGAGACAGTCAAGTATATAGATAGATACATGAGAGTCATTCGGATCGAGTCAGATGAGGAGAGAGAGATACAGAGATAGTCAGAGAGAGAGATCCGATAGAGATCTATTCAAGAGATAGAGTCAGAGAGGTAGAGAGTCGAGAGAGCGCTAGACCGAGAGAGCTCAGAGAGAAGAGTACAGAGAGAGAGAGAGTCAGGAGAGATATGCATCGTTGATAAGAGCAGAATAGACAAGAAAAAGCATCATAGAGTCAGAGAGAGAGAGTCCAGAGAGAACGGAGATATGAAAGAGAGCCGAGAGACGTCAGAGGAGAATATAGAGAGACGAGATTTAGATACTATAGAGCCAAATGATATATATTTAGAAGAGGAGAGAGAGAGCAGACGATCGTAGTCAGAGAGAGAGATTCCACATATGAGAGCTGATAGACAGATAGATTGTCATATATAGGACGGAGAGTCGAAGATAGAGAGGGACGAGAGGAGATATTCAGATAGTATAGTCATTAGATAATATATTGATATAGAGTTAGAGATAGTGGATGAGTTCAAGAGAATATAGAGTCAGATAATAGATAACAAGATATATAGAGAGAAACAGGAGATATATATTCAATATGATGAAGAAGTAGAGATGATAACACTCCCCTCATTATGAGTCCGAGAAGAGTCTAGAAGAGAGAGTCAGATATCAGAGATAGTCATAGATATATACTGAAATATATTTCCTATATAGATATATTCATAAGAAGATTCAGATAGAGATCTTCCTCGTCCGGGCATGCCTTCGGGTCTTCCTCGGCTCTCTACCTGCGTATCACTGGACGCGGGCATATCATGCAGTCCCTGCTCCCTACTGCTAGATGCGATAGAGGTCGACCAGAGAGGGAGATTAAGAGAGGCGAGGTCAGAGCCAGAGAAAGATATAGATAGAGAGTACAAAGAGGTATATAAGAGAGAGGCCAGAGAGAGAGATCAAGAAAAAGACCAAGAGAATAGAGATTCCATAGAGAAGAGATCCAAGAGAGAGAGTCAGGAGAGAGAGAGAGAGAGACAGAGAGAGTCAGAGAGAATAGTCAGAGAGAAGAGTCAGAAGCACAGAGAGAGAGAGTCAAGAAGAGAGAGAGAGTACAGAGAGAGTCAAGAGAGGAGAGAGAGAATTCAGAGACTACAGAGATGAGATAGAAGAAGTCAGAGAGGAGAGAGAGACAGAGGAGTCAGGAGAGAGAGTCAGATAGAGACAGATAGAGAGACATAGAGCGTCAGAAGATAGATAGTCAGAGAGAGAGAGAGTCAGAGATGAGAGAGAGACAAGAGATAGATCAGACAGAGAGAGTCAAGAGAGAGAGATTCGAGAGATGGAAGAGAGACAGAGAGAGCGAGAGTCTAGAGAGAGAGAGAGAAAAGTACAGAGATAGAGAGTCAGAGAGAGATCAGAGAGAAGAGAGAGAGACAGAGAGAGATAAGTCAGAGATAGAGCAGAGATACACGAATACAGCCAGAGAGAGAGTCATAAGAGAAGAGAGAACCAGCGAGTCAGAGAGAGGATAGTCAGAGTCAAGAGGAGAGAGGAGAGTTCAGAGAGCAAGAGGAGAGAGAGAGAGTCCAGAGAGTCAGAGAGAGAGAGAGAGAGAAGAGAGTCAGAGAGAGAGAGAGTCAGAAGAGACAGAGAGAGTCAGAGAGAGAGAGTCAAGAGATAGAGTTCAGAGAGAGAGAGAGAGAGAGAGTCAGAGAGAGAAGAGTCAAAGAGAGAGTCAAGAGAGAGAGAGATCAGAGAGACGAGTAAATAGAGAGAGAAAGAGTCAGAGAGAGCAGAGAGATATAGCAGAGAAGAGATAGACAGAGAGGCAAGCTATGGATATGGATATAATAGTATTTATCTATATAATATATAGAGATATAGATATAGAGATATAATATATAGAGATATAGATTAGCTATAGATATCTAATATAGAGATATAGAGATAGATATATATAGATAATAATAATATATAATAATATAATAATAATAAAATCTCTTTTTCTCCTCCAGACTGGACTACATTTCAACCCCACTGCTCTCTTATTCTATAGAGAGAGTCTGCCAGAAGGCTTCAGTACCCAAACTCTGCAGCTAGATCCTGATGAGATGCGGAACATGGCACACATTACCCCCATCTCCACTCACTCCACGGCTTTCCCGTCTCCACAGGATTGAGTACAATGTTTCCCTCCTCACACATCATGCATCCATGACATGCCCCCCCTACCTCAAAAAAACTTATCAACCCACAAACACAACACCTCCCTCCCGCTCCACTCACTCAACCACCTCCCACTTACCCAGAACCCAGCTCCAGGACAATGGGATAGGGCTTTCTGTGCTGCTGCCCCACGTCGTGAACGCCCCTCCCTGACACCTTGAGGGCACCTCAATCCACTGACTGTTTTAAAAAAGGTCTTAGACATTTCTGTTTACAAGCTTTTGGTCCCTTTAGAATTTTTTTCTTTTTTTTTCTTTCTTTGTTGTATTTTAAACTGCTTATTTTTTTATTTATTTTTTTGTGTTTTAACCTTACCCTTTGAGATCTTGATGAAAGTGCTTATAAATGACATGTATTATTATATATTATATAGATATACAGATAATAGAGCTATGAGATATAGAGCATTAAGATATATAATATTAAGATATTTAGAATATAGAGATAATAATCTCTGATTTATATATATATATAGAGATATAAATCATGAGACATAGAGAATGATTTAGAGATATCTGAATAGAGATATATATATATAAAGATATGAAGAGATCGAGATATAGCAATATAGAGCTAAGATATAGATCTTTAAAATATAGAGCTAAAGATAAATTATATATATATATATAGAATAGAGAGAGATATATATTGAGATATATAAGAATAGAAGATATAGAGATCTAGAGCTATATAGCATAGAGATATAGATATAAGAGATATAGATATTTAGAGATAAAGATAATATATATATATAAATTATATATATATCTAATAAGAGAGAGAGAGAGAGAGATATGAGATATTAGATCAAGAAGATTAGAGATATAGATTTATAGAGCCATATAGATATAGAGAGATATAAGATATAGATATAAAGATATAGATTATTTTTAGAGCTATAGAGTATAAGAATATATAGATTAGAGATAATAAGATGTCAACCGATATAGAGAGTGATGTTTGGGTTACCAACCTTATACCCTGACCAGATGGGTTTTAATTGTTCACTGACTGGACCTGCAGAAGCAGAGAACCAGAGAAGAGAAACAACAACTTCAACACCGATCCAGGTAACATCAACACCTATCTCAGGTAACATCATCACCTGATCTCAGTAAACATCCTCACCTTGGGCCTGTTTCACAAAGCAGAATATATAAATCCAGGAAACTGATAAAGCGAGCTTTGCCTAGTCTAACTCTGCGCATCCGGCTTGTGCGTTTCACGAGGCACAGCAGGCGGAGAGATGAGACTAGGTGGAGTCATGCTGAAGTATTCAGATAGATGCGCGTCCACGGCTTTTCCTCAAAAGACGCTTGACAGTCGATCACAGATTACTGATGCCAAACGTGAGAATACGCATTGTACAGACTTAGACAGAGTGAGCAGCAGCTTCGTGTGGCATGTATGATGTGTAAACACATTATTTGTGTATAAAAGACAAGAACCACGGCCGCTGTCATGAACAGCGAGGAGATAGCGTACGCAGACGATCGCGGACCGAGCCTGACATGTGTAGTAGCCTAAATATCTACATTAAACCGACTTCTGCGCTGATCTGAACCGTCACATATGCATTCCATTCACGGCTTAGGCTACGATCTTGCACAATGTACATGTTCTACTCTTGCCTTAAAAGTAAGCAGAAGATCATGTTACTCAGCAAATTTTCCCATGAGAGCAATTTCTACAACGCTAGCATAGTTTGATGAGACGTAATATATCTCTTTCCCTCTGTTCCTCCTCTCTCTCTCATGTGCTAAATATCATGAATCTAAGTCTATACGTCACTGCGCGCTTTATGCAAAGTGTACCAACTGTTTCGCTGTTGCACAATGACAGGGACCAGTGAATGTTTCAGTTAGAGCACAGTAGTCATCACTGTAGATTTTTAGACTCTCATTCGGTCGGTGCTGCTATTATCTGCCACTGCTTTCTTCCCTCTGAGACCGCGTATTTTTTATAGAGGACGAGTGTCTTCTCGGGACTCGTATATGCCTTGCTCCTTGTGGCATAGCAAATACAGTCCACTGAGAAATTGGACTCTATAAAACATCAGACTATAAAGATAATTAGTGATAAAGAGTCCATGGCACACGTGTAACTGATGGAACAGAGTATAGTTCAGCAGTATTCGCAGCACACATAAGGTCAAAAACCATTGTGGGTCCCTCCCTGTGTTCACACGAAGTGTACGGTAGCCTCCATCACTAGCTAGTTACTGTCAGGTGAACTACGATCTCTAACTGAGGATTGTACACTTAGGATATGTCTCGTCAAAGTGTACAATCCTCCAAATTATAGTCCAGTTTCACTGGGACCACACACACTTGTGTGCTTAGAATGCCGCACTACCATGCACATGGAGTGACCAGACACATGATCCTTATTGTTAAAGAGTATTAAAAAAAATTAATCAACTAAATAATCAGGTGCATTGGTCACTATAGAAATGTATCAGCATTGGATGGGGTTGCCTAGTAACAGACTTCGTCATTTAAACACATTTGAAATTGTGATCAGCCTGTTTCTAATTATCTCACACTGCGATATATAATCCATCAAACTTCTAACCAATATGACAACAGCACAGTCTGCATACAGCAATATAACAGTCACATGACTGATCACATGAATATTTCATAATTAAAACTTTAAATAAGAACAGTACTTAAAGGATCAGCAATATGCACCTGTTGTATTTAATCCGGCGGATAAACATAGGGTAACCACTGATGGGTGCAGAAAAGCTCCCAGGATGCATACATCTCTGATGTGAGCCTGTCAGAGCAGGCATCTTAGCTGCAGCAGAATAAATCTGCCATGGTGATTTAACTTGTGCCTCCACTGTCGGGAAACCGCGTCACGCTTCAAATCATCCGGATACCTGATAAATCCCCGCTTAATCCTTATCTTGTTTTGTGAACCAGGCCCCTGGTCCTCCGGTAAACATCTCCACATGTCATCAGGTAACATCACACCTGCGTCTGCAGGTAAACATCAACTACTGGTCTCAGGTCAACAGCGCACCTGGTCTCAGTAAACATCATCACCTCATCTCAGGTAAACTCATCACTGAGGCCTGACTACGAGCGAGATTTGGCGTTACGAGCCTAACTTCAGCTCAACCAGGTTTTCTGACTACGAAGTGATTCACTTGTGATCGGGTTCAATCGCATGGCTGATGGTAACTTATGCTGAACGCCTAGCCCTGGGGTCTCGGAGCAGGTATGTTGGAGATTAGCGATCAACCGTGTGACATGCACCACCGTCCACGTGACCATCAAGACTCAGCGACTGATAACGGCGTCACCTGTCTTAGAAGATCAGCTGGAGCTCGTTCGCGGAGAGAGAGAGAGAGGTGCGCTCATAAAAGTTAAACATTCGAGACCGACACCCCGATGTAACATTCCTGATGGTATTTTTATAAAGATATACATGTGTCAGCGGAGCGCATCCTTATAGGCTAGTTGTTGCCTTCTTCTAGCCGTGTGTTTTGCCAGTGTAGCACATCCGGTTAAATTATGTTTTTAATATTTTCTCCTCCGATCGCGGCGACCACTGCTGGGGTTGCAACTGAATATAAAGCTAAGCTCCGACAGATTTATGGAAGCACAAGTGTAATTAGATATGTCGATCTGTGCTGACGTGATGGAAAGTGACTAGTCTCGTCTAAGCTATTGTTAGTGAGGTGTACTGTCCTGTAGAGTGGCAGGAAATCTTCCTTTGGGGGAGGAGCGGGCATCGCATAGTGTGTGTCTGGGTGTCCTCTGAAGTTTTTCAGCATCAACGACTTCATTTCCTGCATCGATCTCTTTTACCCATACACTTTTAATCTGTACAGACCTCACATAAAAATAGGCGCCTATGTGAAGAAAAAGCACGGATGACACTTCAAATCTATCAACATATAATCGAAAGTATGTTGTTACCTGTCATGGGGAGCAGTTTTAAGTGGGTCATATGGAAAGATTCTGTGCGCTTACTATCACGTAGACTACACCACTGAAGTGATATGTGATAGCTAGCCGTTGTGGATTACGCCTCAACAGCGTCGGCTTTTTGCCAGCTTCTCTTCCTGCATTTTGCCGTGTAGAACCGTGTCTCCGGTGTTTCTTTCGTTCATATTTATGTAGAATTATAGTTATGTCTCTGCATTGGTGAAAAGTAATGCACGCTCTGGTAGATGCGGGTTTGCGATTGTCGTGGTGCGCAAACACCGCCTCTTTATGTGAACTGTCGAGCACGTCTCTAGATTGTGAACAACCTGGTATGACTGACTCGTTGATTAACCAGCGTCGTGATACAGCTGATGCGGGACCACGGTTGTTAGGTTCGGGTGAAGTCCGGATCACTGAAAGAAATCCAGGACCATGTGATCTTGATTCGTAGTACAGGCCTCTGTCTCAGGTAAACATCAACACCTGATCTCAGTAACATCATCGCCTGTGATCTCAGGTCAACATCATCACTGATCTCAGGTAACATCATCACCTGATCTCCGGTACACATCATCACCTGGTCTCAGTTAACATCATCACCTGGCTCTCAGGTAAACATCATCACTGGTCGCAGGTAAACATCATCACCTGATCTCAGGTAAACATCACAAAACCTGATCTCAGGTAAACATCATCGCCTGATCTCAGGTAAACATCACACCTGGTCTCAGGTAAACACATCACCTGGTCTCAGTAACTCACATCAACCTGAACTCAGTAAAACACATCATCACCTGGTCTCAGGTAAACATCATCACCTGGTCTCAGGTAAACTCATCACCTGGTCTCAGGTCAACCTCCTCACGCCTGTTCTGCAGGTAATACATCCTCATCCTGAGGCCTGTACCTACGAAGCGAGATTTGGGCGTTAACGAGCTAACAACTTCAGGTTCAACCCACCATTTTTTCTGTACTACGAGGTGGAATATTTGTTATTCGGTCGGTTCAATCGCCGTGGTATTTATTGCTGAAACCGCCTAACCTGGTCGGGAGCAGGTTTATGTTTGGACATCAGAGATCAACCCGTATAAAAAGCAGCAAAAAGCAACCACCAAAAATTTAAAAAAGCACCCGGCCCCCAGCCTCCAGACCCACAAAAAAGCACAAGCACAAAAAACCAAAAAAAAGCAACAAGAAGAAAGCACACCCAAGCAAAAAAGCAAGCACCGCCCCCCGCCTCTGACAAATCATACTAACTCGAACTGTAACTAAAAACCGGCGTCAGTCCAACCTCACCTAGTCAACCGTGTCTTTCTTAGAAAATATGCTGGTGGAAAGCTTCGGATTGGGGGTCTGAGGGCAGGAGGAGAGAGAGAGAGAGACGAGAGAAGAGAGAGAGAGAGAGAGAGGTGCGCTCAAAATTTAACATTTAGAGACCGACACAAACCCCGTTACATTTTCCCTGGGGGTATATTTATGAAAGATATAGATTTGAAGCGGAGGAATTACTTTAACAGGCTATTTGTCGGCTTCTCAGCCGTGTGTTGCCAATACGCACATCGGTTTAAAAATTTTTTGATGTTTTTTTATTTTTCTCTCACAACGTCACCACTGCTGTGGGTTGCAATTGAAATAAAAGGCCTAAAGCACCACGTAGTTCATGGAAAGCAAAAGTGTAATTAATGGTCAGATCTGTGCCTGACTGATGGGAAAAGTGACTAGTCTAATGTAAGCTTATATAGTGTGGTGTACTGGTACTGGATATTGGGCCAGAATCTCCCTTTTTGGGGTGGGGAGGGGGGCATATACATAGTGGGGGTGGTTGGGTGGGTGTCCCCTCTCCCCCAGGGAAGTTTTAAGAACAACAATGTTAATCTCTCACCCCTCCCTTATTTCCCGTGCATTCCGATACACTTTATGCAAAAAAATAAAATAAAAATGCTCAGGACCTTAGAAAAAAGCACGAATAACAATTCAAAATCTATCAAAATATAATCGAAAGTATGTACGTGTCATTGGCATTTTTAAGTGGGTATATAGACAAATCCTGGAGCTATCACGTAGACTACAACCACTGGAAGTGATAATTGATAGGTAAGCGTTGTGATTTACACGCCTAACAGCGTCGCTTTTTATGCCAGCTTTCTTCCTGCATTTTGCCTGAAACCGTTTTCATCAAGATCAACATGTCCAGGATTTCTTTCAGTGATCCGCTTCACCTACCTAACAAACCGCGGGTCCCGCATAACCTTAACACGACGCTGGTATCAACTAGTTCAATCAATCCAGGACCTTCCCAATCCAGCGGCGCGCGCTTCACATAAAAGAGGCGGTGTTTGCGCACCCCACGACAATCAACAAACATCTACCAGAGCTGCCTATTTTTACATAGAAGAGCAACTATAATTCTACATAATATGAAGAAACAGACACGGTTTAACAGGCAAAACACAGGAAGGAAAGCTGGCAAAAAGCCGACGCTGTTATGTGTAAATCACACGTTTAGCTTATCAATATCCAGTGGTGTAGTCTACGTGATAGTAAGCTCCAGATTTCCATATACTCACTATAAAAATGCCCTCGGCCTTCTTGGAGACCCTTGAGTGGAGTCCTATATGGGGCTCCAGTGGGGGACTCCATAGTTCTGCTGGGGGACTTCAACGCGCACGTGGGCAATGATGGAGACACATGGAGAGGTCGTGATTGGGAGGACGGCCTCCCTGATCTAAACCAGAGTGGTTGTTTGTTGTTGGACTTCTGTGCTAGTCATGGATTGTCTATGACGAACACCATGTTCGAACATAGGATGCTCATAAGGTTACTTGGTACCAGAGCACCCTAGGCCAAAAGGTCAATGATCGATTTTATAATCGTTTCATCTGATCTGAGGCCGTTGTTTTGGACACATCGGGTGAAGAGAGGGGCAGAGCTGTCAACCGATCACTATCTGGTGGTGAGTTGGGTCAGGGGGTGGGGGTAAGATTCTGGACAGACCTGGTAAGCCCAAACGGTAGTGCGGGTAAATTGGGAACGTCTAGAGGAGGCCCCTGTCCGACAGACTTTCAACTCACACCTCCGTGGAGCTTTCGTGCATCCCTGTGGAGGCTGGGGGCATTGAACCCAAGTGGACAATGTTCAAAGTTTCCATTGCTGACAGCTGCGGCGAGGAGCTATGGTCTTAGGGTCTTAGGTGCCTCAAGGGGCGGTAACCCACGACACACCGTGGTGGACACCGGTGGGTCAGGGAAGCCGTCCGACTGAAGAAGGAGTCTTTCCGGGATATGTTATCCCAGGGGACTCCGGAGGCAGTGGCAAGGTACCGAGCCCGAAGGGCTGCAGCTCTGGCCGTGAAAGAGGCAAAGCAGCGGGTGTGGGAGAAGTTCGGAGAAGACATGGAGAAGGACTTTCGGTCAGCACCAAGGTGCTTCTGGAAAATCGTTCGCCACCTCAGGAGGGGGAAGCGGGGAACCATCCAGCTGTGTAGCAGTAAGGATGGGACGCTGTTGACCTCACTGAGGAGGTAATAGAGCGGTGGAAGGAGCACTTTGAGGAACTCCTAATCCGACTAATACGCCTCTATGGTAGAGGCAGAGCTGGAGGATGATGGGGGCTTGTCGTCATTTCCCTGGTGGAAGTTGCTGAGGTAGTTAACAACTCCACAGTGGCAAAGCCCCAGGGATTGATGAGATCCGTCCAGAAATGCTTAAAGCTCTGGGTGTGGAGGGGTTGTCTTGGTTGACACGCCTCTTCAACATTGCGTGGAAGTCTGGGACGGTGCCTAAGGAGTGGCAGACCGGGGGGTGGTTCCCCTTTTCAAAAAGGGGGACCAGAGGGTGTGTGCCAATTATAGGGGGTATCACACTTCTCAGCCTCCCTGGTAAAGTCTTCTCCAAGGTGCTGGAAAGGAGGGTTCGGTCGTAGTCTGAACCTCAGGTTGAAGAGGAACAATGCGATTCCGTCCTGGTCATGGAAC
>NC_050188.1:24143437-24205937 GCF_008315115.2 Sander lucioperca
CCTCTCTCTCTCTTCCCTCTCTCTCTCTCTTCCCTCTCTCTCTATTCCCTCTCTCTCTATTCCCTCTCTCTCTATTCCCTCTCTCTCTATTCCCTCTCTCACTATTCCCTCTCTCTCTCTATTCCCTCTCTCTCTATTCCCTTCTCTATTCCCTCTCTCTCTATTCCTCTCTCACTATTCCCTCTCTCTCTATTCCCTCTCTCCTATTCCTCTCTCTCTATTCCCTCTCTCTATTCCCTCTCTCTCTATTCCCTCTCTCTCTATTCCCTCTCTCTCATTCCCTCTCTCTCTCTATTCCCTCTCTCTCTATTCCCTCTCTCTCATTCCCTCTCTCTCTATTCCCTCTCTCTCTCTATTCCCTCTCTCTCTTTTCCCTCTCTCTCTCTATTCCCTCTCTCACTATTCCCTCTCTCTCTATTCCCTCTCTCTCATTCCCTCTCTCTCTCTATTCCCTCTCTCTCATTCTCTCTCTCTCTATTCCCTCTCTCTCTATTCCTTCTCTCTCTATTCCCTCTCTCTATTCCCTCTCTCTCTATTCCCTCTCTCTCATTCCCTCTCTCAGTATTCCCTCTCTCTTTCTATTCCCTCTATCTATTCCCTCTCTCTCTCATTCCCTCTCTCTATTCGCTCTCTCTCTCTATTCCCTCTCTCTATTCCCTCTCTCTCTCTATTCCCTCTCTCTCTATTCCTTCTCTCTCTATTCCCTCTCTCTCTATTCCTTCTCTCTCTATTCCCTCTCTCTCTATTCCCTCTCTCTCTATTCCCTCTCTCTCTATTCCCTCGCTCACTATTCCCTCTCTCTATTCCCTCTCTCTCTATTCCTTCTCTCTCTATTCCCTCTCTCTCTATTCCCTCTCTCTCTAGTCCCTCTCTCTCTCTATTCCCTCTCTCTCTATTCCCTCTCTCTTTTCCCTCTCTCTCTATTCCCTCTCTCTCTAGTCCCTCTCTCTCTCTATTCCCTCTCTCTCTATTCCCTCTCTCTTTTCCCTCTCTCTCTATTCCCTCTCTCACTATTCCCTCTCTCTCTATTCCCTCTCTCTCTATTCCCTCTCTCTCTCTATTCCCTCTCTCTCTATTCCCTCTCTCTCTATTCCCTCTCTCACTATTCCCTCTCTCTCTATTCCCTCTCTCTCTATTCCTTCTCTCTCTATTCCCTCTCTCACTATTCCCTCTCTCTCTATTCCCTCTCTCTCTATTCCTTCTCTCTCTATTCCCTCTCTCTTTTCCCTCTCTCTCTCTATTCCCTCTCTCTCTATTCCCTCTCTCTCTATTCCTTCTCTCTCTTTTCCCTCTCTCTCTCTATTCCCTCTCTCTCTCTATTCCCTCTCTCACTATTCCCTCTCTCTCTATTCCCTCTCTCTCTATTCCCTCTCTCTCTATTCCCTCTCTCTATTCCCTCTCTCTCTATTCCCTCTCTCTCTATTCCCTCTCTCTCTCTATTCCCTCTCTCTATTCCCTCTCTCTCTATTCCCTCTCTCTCTATTCCCTCTCTCTCTATTCCTTCTCTCTCTTTTCCCTCTCTCTCTCTATTCCCTCTCTCTCTCTATTCCCTCTCTCTCTATTCCCTCTCTCTCTATTCCCTCTCTCTTTTCCCTCTCTCACTATTCCCTCTCTCTCTATTCCCTCTCTCTCTCTATTCCCTCTCTCTCTATTCCTTCTCTCTCTATTCCCTCTCTCTCTATTCCCTCTCTCTCTATTCCCTCTCTCACTATTCCCTCTCTCTCTATTCCCTCTCTCTCTATTCCCTCTCTCTCTATTCCCTCTCTCACTATTCCCTCTCTCTCTATTCCCTCTCTCTCTATTCCCTCTCTCTCTATTCCTTCTCTCTCTATTCCCTCTCTCTTTTCCCTCTCTCTCTCTATTCCCTCTCTCTCTATTCCCTCTCTCACTATTCCCTCTGTATAATGCCTCTGTTCCAGGTCTGATCTATAGTAGTCTCTGGTCCAGGTCTGATCTATCGTGGTCTCTGGTCCAGGTCTGATCTATAGTGGTCTCTGGTCCAGGTCTGATCTATAGTAGTCTCTGGTCCAGGTCTGATCTATAGGTCTGATCTATAGTAGTCTCTGGTCCAGGTCTGATCTATAGTGGTCTCTGGTCCAGGTCTGATCTATAGTGGTCTCTGGTCCAGGTCTGATCTATAGTAGTCTCTGGTCCAGGTCTGATCTATAGGTCTGATCTATAGTAGTCTCTGGTCCAGGTCTGATCTATAGTGGTCTCTGGTCCAGGTCTGATCTATAGTAGTCTCTGGTCCAGGTCTGATCTATAGTGGTCTCTGGTCCAGGTCTGATCTATAGGTCTGATCTATAGTGGTCTCTGGTCCAGGTCTGATCTATCGTGGTCTCTGGTCCAGGTCTGATCTATAGGTCTGATCTATAGTGGTCTCTGGCCCAGGTCTGATCTATCGTGGTCTCTGGTCCAGGTCTGATCTATAGTGGTCTCTGGCCCAGGTCTGATCTATAGTGGTCTCTCTATAATGCCCAGGTCTGATCTATAGTGGTCTCTGGTCCAGGTCTGATCTATAGTGGTCTCTGGCCCAGGTCTGATCTATAGTGGTCTCTGGCCCAGGTCTGATCTATAGTGGTCTCTCTATAATGCCCAGGTCTGATCTATAGTGGTCTCTGGTCCAGGTCTGATCTATAGGTCTGATCTATAGTGGTCTCTGGTCCAGGTCTGATCTATAGGTCTGATCTATAGTGGTCTCTGGTCCAGGTCTGATCTATAGTGGTCTCTGGTCCAGGTCTGATCTATAGTGGTCTCTGGTCCAGGTCTGATCTATAGTGGTCTCTGGTCCAGGTCTGATTTATAGTGGTCTCTGGCCCAGGTCTGATCTATAGTGGTCTCAGGCCCAGGTCTGATCTATAGTGATCTCTGTATAATGCCCAGGTCTGATCTATAGTGGTCTCTGGTCCAGGTCTGATCTATAGTGGTCTCTGGTCCACGTCTGATCTATAGTGGTCTCTGGTCCAGGTCTGATCTATAGGTCTGATCTATAGTGGTCTCTGGTCCAGGTCTGATCTATAGTGGTCTCTGGTCCAGGTCTGATCTATAGTGGTCTCTGGTCCAGGTCTGATCTATAGTGGTCTCTGGCCCAGGTCTGATCTATAGTGGTCTCAGGCCCAGGTCTGATCTATAGTGATCTCTGTATAATGCCCAGGTCTGATCTATAGTGGTCTCTGGTCCAGGTCTGATCTATAGTGGTCTCTGGTCCAGGTCTGATCTATAGTGGTCTCTGGTCCAGGTCTGATCTATAGGTCTGATCTATAGTGGTCTCTGGTCCAGGTCTGATCTATAGTGGTCTCTGGTCCAGGTCTGATCTATAGTGGTCTCTGGCCCAGGTCTGATCTATAGTGTTTATTAAATAGTGAACTAACGGCTAAGTGAGATTTTAGACCAACATGGTTGGGTCAGTAGATTATTATTATTATTTATGTGACGGAGGTGGGCGCGCCCAGCATCATGTCAACAGACTGATCACTCTGAGAATACTGCAAGGTGTTTAGAAACCAAAGCCCTAACCCTCCCTGACTTCTGATTGAATTTAATTTAAACAACTCCTGATTTCGTGGTTGTCATAGTAACGGGTTTTACCTGTGACATCATGTCCGCGTCCCGAAGCTGGAACGAATCAGAGCACAAAACACATTATATTATATATATTATTCTGTCTCTACAATAACCATAGTTAACATTTCTGTCTCTTATAATAAGACACACACACACACACACACACACACACACACACACACACACACACACACACACACACACAGAGACACAGACACACACAGAGACACACACACACACACACACACACACACAGAGACACACACACACACACACACACACACACACACAGAGACACACACACACACACACAGAGACACACACACACACACACACACACACACACACACACACATACACACACACACACACACAGACACACACAGAGACACCACACACACACACACACACACACACACACACACACACACACACACACACACAGACACAGACACACAGACACACACAGACACGCACAGAGACACACACACACACACACACACACACACACACACACACACACACACACACACACAGAGACACAGACACACACACACACACACACACACAGACACACACACACACACACACACACACACACAGACACACACACACACACACACACACACACACACACACACACACACAGTGACACACACACAAACACACACACAGTCTGTCACACACACACACACACACACACACACACACACACACACACACACACACACACACACACACACACACGCACACACATTGTCTTTATAGTAACTAACCCAGGCAGGTTTGATTGTGTCTCTGTGACAGTCACTATACTAGGGTTAGTTACTAGTTAGTACTAACTAGTAACTAACCCTAATTAGTACTAACTAGTAACTAACCCTAACTATTAGTTAGGGTTAGTTACTAGTACTAACTAGTACTAACTAGTAACTAACCCTAACTATTAGTTAACGGTCTTTGGGTCCGTCTGTCTCACCTGTGAGGTCGATGTGAAGACCAGTCACTGTCTCCGTCCCTCCTGATGACATCATCGTCACATCTGATGACATCATCATCACATCTGATGACATCATCGTCACATCTGGTGACATCATTGTCACATCTGGTGACATCATCGTCACATCTGAAGAAAAGATCTTAGTTCTTTTGTTTGTACCCAGCAACATACACAGGCTACGTTTTCTTCTGGAAATATTCTAACTACAGACTGAAATACAGACTGGACTACATACTAGACTACAGACTACAGACTGGACTACAGACTACACACTACAGACTACAGACTACAGACTACAGACTACAGACTACAGACTACAGACTGGACTACAGACTGAAATACAGACTGGAATACATACTAGACTACAGACTACAGTCTACAGACTACAGACTACAGACTACAGACTACAGACTGGACTACAGACTACAGACTACAGACTACAGACTACAGACTACAGACTACAGACTGGACTACAGACTACAGACTGGACTACAGACTGAAATACAGACTGGACTACAGACTACAGACTGGACTACAGACTAAAGACTACGGACAACAGACTGGACTACAGACTAATGACTACAGACTACAGACTAATGACTACAGACTGGACTACAGAGTACAGACTACAGACTACAGACTAATGTCTAATGACTACAGACAAAAGACTGGACTACAGAGTACAGACTACAGACTACAGACTAATGTCTAATGACTACAGACAACAGACTGGACTACAGAGTAATGACTACAGACTACAGACTACACACTGGACTACAGACTAATGACTACAGACTACAGACTACAGACTACAGACTACAGACTAATGACTACAGACTACAGAATAATGACTACAGACTACAGACTAATGACTACAGACTACAGACTGGTCTACAGACTGGTCTACAGACTGGTCTACAGACTACAGACTAATGACTACAGACTACAGACTGGTCTACAGACTGTACTACAGACTAATGACTACAGACTACAGACTAATGACTACAGACTACAGTCTACAGACTGGACTACAGACTACAGACTGGACTACAAACTAATGACTACAGATTACAGACTAATGACTACAGACTACAGAATAATGACTACAGACTGGTCTACAGACTGGACTACAGACTACAGACTACAGACTACAGACTACAGACTTGACTACAGAGTACAGACTACAGACTGGTCTAGAGACTGGACAACAGACTACAGACTAATGACTACAGACTGGTATATAGACTGGACTACAGACTACAGACTAATGACTACAGACTGGTCTACAGAATACAGACTACAGACTAATGACTACAGACTACAGACTAATGACTACAGAATAATGACTACGGACTACAGACTGGTCTACAGACTGGACTACAGACTACAGACTACAGACTGGACTACAGACTACAGACTACAGACTGGTCTATAGACTGGACTACAGACTACAGACTAATGACTACAGACTGGTATATAGACTGGACTACAGACTACAGACTAATGACTACAGACTGGTATATAGACTGGACTACAGACTACAGACTACAGACTACAGACTACAGACTAATGACTACAGACTGGACTACAGACTACAGACTGGTCTATAGACTGGACTACAGACTACAGACTATTGACTACAGACTGGTCTACAGAATACAGAATACAGACTACAGACTACAGACTACAGACTATTGACTATTGACTACAGACTACAGACTACAGACTACAGACTACAGACTGGACTACAGACTACAGAATGGACTACAGACTACAGAGTACAGACTGGACTACAGACTACAGAATGGACTACAGACTACAGACTAAAGACTAAAGACTACAGACTACAGACTACAGACTACAGACTACAGACTAATGACTAATGACTACAGACTAATGACTACAGACTGGACTACAGACTACAGACTAATGACTACAGACTACAGACTGGGCTACAGACTAGACTTCAGACTAATGACTACAGACGACAGACTACAGACTGGACTACAGTCTAGACTACAGACTACAGATTACAGTCTGGACTACAGACTACAGACTGAACTACAGACTACAGACTGGACTACAGACTACAGACTAGACTACAGTCTAGACTACAGACTACAGACTGGACTACAGACTACAGACTGGACTACAGTCTAGACTACAGACTACAGACTACAGACTGGACTACAGACTACATACTGGACCACAGACTGGACTACAGACTACAGACTGGACTACAGACTAAAGACTACGGACAACAGACTGGACTACAGACTAATGACTACAGACTACAGACTAATGACTACAGACTGGACTACAGAGTACAGACTACAGACTACAGACTAATGTCTAATGACTACAGACAACAGACTGGACTACAGAGTACAGACTACAGACTACAGACTAATGTCTAATGACTACAGACAACAGACTGGACTACAGAGTAATGACTACAGACTACAGACTACACACTGGACTACAGACTAATGACTACAGACTACAGACTACAGACTACAGACTACAGACTAATGACTACAGACTACAGAATAATGACTACAGACTACAGACTAATGACTACAGACTACAGACTGGTCTACAGACTGGTCTACAGACTGGTCTACAGACTACAGACTAATGACTACAGACTACAGACTGGTCTACAGACTGTACTACAGACTAATGACTACAGACTACAGACTAATGACTACAGACTACAGTCTACAGACTGGACTACAGACTACAGACTGGACTACAAACTAATGACTACAGATTACAGACTAATGACTACAGACTACAGAATAATGACTACAGACTGGTCTACAGACTGGACTACAGACTACAGACTACAGACTACAGACTACAGACTTGACTACAGAGTACAGACTACAGACTGGTCTAGAGACTGGACAACAGACTACAGACTAATGACTACAGACTGGTATATAGACTGGACTACAGACTACAGACTAATGACTACAGACTGGTCTACAGAATACAGACTACAGACTAATGACTACAGACTACAGACTAATGACTACAGAATAATGACTACGGACTACAGACTGGTCTACAGACTGGACTACAGACTACAGACTACAGACTGGACTACAGACTACAGACTACAGACTGGTCTATAGACTGGACTACAGACTACAGACTAATGACTACAGACTGGTATATAGACTGGACTACAGACTACAGACTAATGACTACAGACTGGTATATAGACTGGACTACAGACTACAGACTACAGACTACAGACTACAGACTACAGACTAATGACTACAGACTGGACTACAGACTACAGACTGGTCTATAGACTGGACTACAGACTACAGACTATTGACTACAGACTGGTCTACAGAATACAGAATACAGACTACAGACTACAGACTACAGACTATTGACTATTGACTACAGACTACAGACTACAGACTACAGACTACAGACTGGACTACAGACTACAGAATGGACTACAGACTACAGAGTACAGACTGGACTACAGACTACAGAATGGACTACAGACTACAGACTAAAGACTAAAGACTACAGACTACAGACTACAGACTACAGACTACAGACTACAGACTAATGACTAATGACTACAGACTACAGACTGGGCTACAGACTAGACTTCAGACTAATGACTACAGACGACAGACTACAGACTGGACTACAGTCTAGACTACAGACTACAGATTACAGTCTGGACTACAGACTACAGACTGAACTACAGACTACAGACTGGACTACAGACTACAGACTAGACTACAGTCTAGACTACAGACTACAGACTGGACTACAGACTACAGACTGGACTACAGTCTAGACTACAGACTACAGACTACAGACTGGACTACAGACTACATACTGGACCACAGACTGGACTACAAACTGGACTACAAACTGGACTACAGACTACATACTGGACTACAGACTGGACTACAGACTACAGACCGGACTACAGACTGGACTACAGACTGGACGACAGACTGGACTACAGACTGCAGACTACAGAATAGAGACTGGACTACAGACTGGTGTACAGACTACAGACGGGACTACAGACTACAGACTACAGACTGAACTACAGACTGGACTATAGGACTACAGACTGGACTACAGACTACATAATGGATGACAGACTGGACTGCAGACTACAAACTACATACTGGACTACAGACAGGACTACAGACTGGACTACAGACTACATACTGGACTACCGGCTACATACTACATACTGGACTACAGACAGGACTACAGATTGGAGTACAGACCACAGACTGGACTACAGACTGGACTACAGACTGGTCTACAGACTACAGACTGGACTATAACTGGACTACAGACTACAAACTACATACTGGACTACAGACAGGACTACAGACAGGACTACAGACTACAGTACATACTGGACTACATTCTACAGACTACATACTGGACTACAGACTACTGACTGGACTACATACTGGACTACATACTGGACCACAGACTGGACTACAGACTGGACCACAGACTACAGACTGGACTACAGACTACAGACTGGACTACAGACTACAGACGGGACTGCACACTACAGACTACAGACAACAGACTACAGACTGGACTAAAGACTACATACTGGACTACAAACTGGACTACAGACTACACACTACAGACTGGACTACAGACTACAGACGGGACTACAGAATACAGACTATGGACTAAAGACTACAGACTGGACTACAGACTACAGACAGGACTACAGAATACAGACTGGACTACAGACTACAGACTACAGACTACAGACTACAGACTACAGACTACAGACTGGACTACAATCTGGACCAAAGACTACAGACTACAGACTGGACTACAGACTACATACTAAATACTAAATAGTAAAGACTACAGACTGGACTACAGACTACAGACTAAATACTAAATACTAAATACTAAATACTAAATACTAAATACTAAATACTAAATAGTAAAGACTACAGATTACAGACTACAGATTACAGACTAAATACTAAATACTAACTACTAAATACTACAGACTACAGACTAAATACTAAATACTAAGTAGTAAAGACTACAGACTAAATACTAAATACTAAATACTACAGACTACAGTCTAAATACTAAATACTAAATACTACAAACTAAATACTAAATACTAAATAGTAAAGATAACAGACTACAGATTAAATACTACAGACTAAATACTAAATACTACAGACAACAGACTACAGACTACAGACTACAGACTAAATACTAAATACTAAATACTAAATACTAAATACTAAATACTAAAGACTACAGACTACAGACTGGACTACAGACTGGACTACAGAGTACAGACTACAGATGGACTACAGACTAATGACTACAGACTGGACTACAGACTACATATTGGACTACAGACTGGACTACATACTGGACAACAGACTGGACTACAGACTACAGACTACAGACTACAGACTACAGACTACAGACTACAGACTACAGATTACAGACTACAGACTGGACTACAGATGGACTACAGACTGGACTACAGACTACAGACTGGACTACAGACTACAGACTAATGACTATGGTCTACAGACTGGACTACAGACTACATACTGGACTACAGACTGGACTACATACTGGACAACGGACTGGACTACAGACTTCAAACTACAGACTACAGACTACAGACTACAGACTAATGACTACAGACTACAGACTACAGACCACAGACTACAGACTACAGACTGGACTACAGACTAAAGACTACAGACTACAGACCACAGACTACAGACTGGACTACAGACTAAAGACTAAAGACTAAAGACTAAAGACTAAAGACTAAAGACCACAGACTACAGACTACAGACTACAGACTACAGACCACAGACTGCAGACTACAGACTGGACTACAGACTACAGACTGGACTACAGACCACAGACTACAGACCACAGACCACAGACTACAGACTACAGACTACAGACTACAGACTACAGACTACAGACTACAGACTACAGACTGGACTACAGACCACAGACGGGACTGCACACTACAGACTACAGACAACAGACTACAGACTGGACTAAAGAGTACATACTGGACTACAAACTGGACTACAGACTACACACTACAGACTGGACTACAGACTACAGACGGGACTACAGAATACAGACTATGGACTAAAGACTACAGACTGGACTACAGACTACAAACTACATACTGGACTACAGACAGGACTACAGACAGGACTACAGACTACAGTACATACTGGACTACATTCTACAGACTACATACTGGACTACAGACTACTGACTGGACTACAGACTGGACTACATACTGGACCACAGACTGGACTACAGACTGGATCACAGACTACAGACTGGACTACAGACTACAGACTGGACTACAGACTACAGACGGGACTACAGACTACAGACTGAACTACAGACTGGACTATAGGACTACAGACTGGACTATAGGACTACAGACTGGACTACAGACTACATAATGGATGAAAGACTGGACTGCAGACTACAAACTACAGACTGGACTACAGACTACATACTGGACTACAGGCTACATACTACATACTGGACTACAGACAGGACTACAGACTGGACTACAGATTGGAGTACAGACCACAGACTGGACTACAGACTGGACTACAGACTACATACTGGACTACAGACAGGACTACAGACAGGACTACAGACAGGACTACAGACAGGACTACAGACTACAGTACATACTGGACTACATTCTACAGACTACATACTGGACTACAGACTACTGACTGGACTACAGACTGGACTACATACTGGACTACATACTGGACCACAGACTGGACTACAGACTGGACCACAGACTACAGACTGGACTACAGACTGCAGACTGGACTACAGACTACAGATGGGACTGCACACTACAGACTACAGACAACAGACTACAGACTGGACTAAAGACTACATACTGGACTACAAACTGGACTACAGACTACACACTACAGACTGGACTACAGACTACAGACGGGACTACAGAATACAGATTATGGACTAAAGACTACAGACTGGACTACAGACTACAGACAGGACTACAGAATACAGACTGGACTACAGACTACAGACTGGACTACAGACTACAGACTACAGACTGGACTACAATCTGGACCAAAGACTACAGACTACAGACTGGACTACAGACTACATACTAAATACTAAATACTAAATACTAAATAGTAAAGACTACAGACTGGACTACAGACTACAGACTAAATACTAAATACTAAATACTAAATACTAAATACTAAATAGTAAAGACTACAGATTACAGACTACAGATTACAGACTAAATACTAACTACTAAATACTACAGACTACAGACTAAATACTAAATACTAAGTAGTAAAGACTACAGACTAAATACTAAATACTAAATACTACAGACTACAGACTACAGACTAAATACTAAATACTAAATACTAAATACTACAGACTACAGTCTAAATACTAAATGCTAAATACTACAGACTAAATACTAAATACTAAATAGTAAAGATAACAGACTACAGATTAAATACTACAGACTAAATACTACAGACAACAGACTACAGACTACAGACTAAATACTAAATACTAAATACTAAATACTAAATACTAAATACTAAATACTAAAGACTACAGACTACAGACTGGACTACAGATGGACTACAGAGTAATGACTACAGACTGGACTACAGACTACATATTGGACTACAGACTGGACTACATACTGGACAACAGACTGGACTACAGACTACAGACTACAGACTACAGACTACAGATTACAGACTACAGACTGGACTACAGATGGACTACAGACTGGACTACAGACTACAGACTGGACTACAGACTACAGACTAATGACTATGGTCTACAGACTGGACTACAGACTACATACTGGACTACAGACTGGACTACATACTGGACAATGGACTGGACTACAGACTTCAAACTACAGACTACAGACTACAGACTAATGACTACAGACTACAGACCACAGACTACAGACTACAGACTGGACTACAGACTACAGACTACAGACTACAGACTACAGACTACAGACTACAGACTAATGACTACAGACTACAGACCACAGACTACAGACTACAGACTGGACTACAGACTACAGACTACAGACTACAGACTACAGACTACAGACTACAGACTACAGACTGGACTACAGACTAAAGACTAAAGACTAAAGACTAAAGACCACAGACTACAGACTACAGACCACAGACCACAGACTGCAGACTACAGACTGGACTACAGACTACAGACTGGACTACAGACCACAGACTACAGACCACAGACCACAGACCACAGACTACAGACTACAGACTACAGACTACAGACTACAGACTGGACTACAGACTACAGACTGGACTACAGACCACAGACGGGACTGCACACTACAGACTACAGACAACAGACTACAGACTACAGACTGGACTAAAGACTACATACTGGACTACAAACTGGACTACAGACTACACACTACAGACTGGACTACAGACTACAGACGGGACTACAGAATACAGACTATGGACTAAAGACTACAGACTGGACTACAGACTACAAACTACATACTGGACTACAGACAGGACTACAGACAGGACTACAGACTACAGTACATACTGGACTACATTCTACAGACTACATACTGGACTACAGACTACTGACTGGACTACAGACTGGACTACATACTGGACCACAGACTGGACTACAGACTGGATCACAGACTACAGACTGGACTACAGACTACAGACTGGACTACAGACTACAGACGGGACTACAGACTACAGACTGAACTACAGACTGGACTATAGGACTACAGACTGGACTACAGACTACATAATGGATGAAAGACTGGACTGCAGACTACAAACTACAGACTGGACTACAGACTACATACTGGACTACAGGCTACATACTACATACTGGACTACAGACAGGACTACAGACTGGACTACAGATTGGAGTACAGACCACAGACTGGACTACAGACTACAGTACATACTGGACTACATTCTACAGACTACATACTGGACTACAGACTACTGACTGGACTACAGACTGGACTACATACTGGACTACATACTGGACCACAGACTGGACTACAGACTGGACCACAGACTACAGACTGGACTACAGACTACAGATGGGACTGCACACTACAGACTACAGACAACAGACTACAGACTGGACTAAAGACTACATACTGGACTACAAACTGGACTACAGACTACACACTACAGACTGGACTACAGACTACAGACGGGACTACAGAATACAGATTATGGACTAAAGACTACAGACTGGACTACAGACTACAGACAGGACTACAGAATACAGACTGGACTACAGACTACAGACTGGACTACAGACTACAGACTACAGACTGGACTACAATCTGGACCAAAGACTACAGACTACAGACTGGACTACAGACTACATACTAAATACTAAATACTAAATAGTAAAGACTACAGACTGGACTACAGACTACAGACTAAATACTAAATACTAAATACTAAATACTAAATAGTAAAGACTACAGATTACAGACTACAGATTACAGACTAAATACTAACTACTAAATACTACAGACTACAGACTAAATACTAAATACTAAGTAGTAAAGACTACAGACTAAATACTAAATACTACAGACTACAGACTACAGACTAAATACTAAATACTAAATACTAAATACTACAGACTAAATACTAAATACTAAATAGTAAAGATAACAGACTACAGATTAAATACTACAGACTAAATACTAAATACTAAGTAGTAAAGACTACAGACTAAATACTAAATACTACAGACTACAGACTACAGACTAAATACTAAATACTAAATACTAAATACTACAGACTAAATACTAAATACTAAATAGTAAAGATAACAGACTACAGACTACAGACTACAGACTACAGACTACAGACTACAGACTAAATACTAAATACTAAAGACTACAGACTACAGACTGGACTACAGACTGGACTACAGAGTACAGACTACAGATGGACTACAGACTAATGACTACAGACTGGACTACAGACTACATATTGGACTACAGACTGGACTACATACTGGACAACAGACTGGACTACAGACTACAGACCACAGACTACAGATTACAGACTACAGACTGGACTACAGATGGACTACAGACTGGACTACAGACTGGACTACAGACTACATACTGGACTACAGACTGGACCACATACTGGACAACGGACTGGACTACAGACTACAAACTACAGACCACAGACTACAGACTACAGACTACAGACCACAGACTACAGACTACAGACTACAGACTACACACCACAGACTACAGACTACAGACTGGACTACAGACTGGACTACAGACTACAGACTACAGACTACAGACTACAGACTAAATACTACAGACTACAGACTACAGACCACAGACTACAGACTACAGACTACAGACTACAGACTACAGACTAAAGACTAAAGACTAAAGACTAAATACCACAGACTACAGATTACAGACCACAGACCACAGACTGCAGACTACAGACTGGACTACAGACTACAGACTGGACTACAGACCACAGACTACAGACCACAGACTACAGACTACAGACTACAGACTACAGACTACAGACTACAGACTACAGACTGGACTACAGACTACAGACTGGACTACAGACCACAGACGGGACTGCACACTACAGACTACAGACAACAGACTAAAGACTGGACTAAAGACTACATACTGGACTACAAACTGGACTACAGACTACACACTACAGACTGGACTACAGACTACAGACGGGACTACAGAATACAGACTATGGACTAAAGACTACAGACTGGACTACAGACTACAGACAGGACTACAGAATACAGACTGGACCACAGACTACAGACTACAGACTACAGACTACACACCACAGACTACAGACTACAGACTGGACTACAGACTGGACTACAGACTACAGACTACAGACTACAGACTAAATACTACAGACTACAGACTACAGACCACAGACTACAGACTACAGACTACAGACTACAGACTACAGACTAAAGACTAAAGACTAAAGACTAAATACCACAGACTACAGATTACAGACCACAGACCACAGACTGCAGACTACAGACTGGACTACAGACTACAGACTGGACTACAGACCACAGACTACAGACCACAGACTACAGACTACAGACTACAGACTACAGACTACAGACTACAGACTACAGACTGGACTACAGACTACAGACTGGACTACAGACCACAGACGGGACTGCACACTACAGACTACAGACAACAGACTAAAGACTGGACTAAAGACTACATACTGGACTACAAACTGGACTACAGACTACACACTACAGACTGGACTACAGACTACAGACGGGACTACAGAATACAGACTATGGACTAAAGACTACAGACTGGACTACAGACTACAGACAGGACTACAGAATACAGACTGGACTACAGACTACAGACTACAGACTGGACTACAGACTACAGACTGGACTACAATCTGGACCAAAGACTACAGACTACAGACTGGACTACAGACTACATACTAAATACAAAATAGTAAAGACTACAGACTGGACTACAGACTACAGACTAAATACTAAATACTAAATAGTAAAGACTACAGATTACAGACTAAATACTAAATACTAAATACTAAATACTAAATACTACAGACTACAGACTAAATACTAAATACTAAGTAGTAAAGACTACAGACTAAATACTAAATACTACAGCCTACAGACTACAGACTAAATACTAAATACTACAGACTAAATACTAAATACTACAGACTAAATACTAAATACTAAATAGTAAAGATAACAGACTACAGACTAAATATTACAGACTAAATACTAAATACTACAGACAACAGACTACAGACTACAGACTACAGACTAAATACTAAATACTAAATACTAAAGACTACAGACTACAGACTGGACTACAGAGTACAGACTACAGATGGACTATAGACTAATGACTACAGACTGGACCACATACTGGACAACAGACTGGACTACAGACTACAGACTGGACTACAGACTACAGATGGACTACAGACTAATGACTATGGTCTACAGACTGGACTACAGACTACATACTGGACTACAGACTGGACTACATACTGGACAACGGACTGGACTACAGACTTCAAACTACAGACTACAGACCACAGACAACAGATTACAGACTACAGACTGGACTACAGACTGGACTACAGACTACAGACTGGACTACAGACTACAGACTACAGATGGACTACAGACTACAGACTAATGACTACAGACTGGTCTACAGACTGGACTACAGACTACATACTGGACTACAGACTGGACTACAGACTGGACTACATACTGGACAACGGACTGGACTACAGACTACAAACTACAGACCACAGACTACAGACTACAGACTACAGACTACAGACTACAGACTAAAGACTACAGACTACAGACTACAGACTACAGACCACAGACTACAGACTGGACTACAGACTACAGACTAAAGACTAAAGACTAAAGACTAAAGACTAAAGACCACAGACTACAGACTACAGACTACAGACCACAGACTTCAGACTGCAGACTACAGACTGGACTACAGACCACAGACTTCAGACCACAGACCACAGACTACAGACTACAGACTGGACTACAGACTACAGACTACAGACTGGACTACAGACTACAGACTGGACTACAGACTGAACGGAGAGTTTACCTGTGTTTGTGTCTGTCAGCAGAGTCTGTCGACCGTTCCCTGAAAACAGAAACCGTTAGCCAATCACAGCCTTCACCAAGCTCTGACTCAACATACAAATCAAACACAACATCACTGTTTCTGCAGCAGAACACAGAAGCAACAAATATCAAGGAAACGTGTAAATAAAAACATTAAAACTGCATAAATAAAATACAGTGTAACCCCGCCCTCTAATCCGACCCCCAGGAGAGTTTAATAAGTCAGCGCCCCCTAGTGGAGGCAGGAAACACGTCCTCACATCTACACCAGAGAAGGTAATAACCACGTGGTTAACGTGGTGAAACGGTCCCAGTCTGGTTTGATTTAGATCCCAAAACTACTGAGTTAAGTTGCTAAAAAGATGGAGGTTTGGGTTAAAGTCAGACGTGACATCACTTCCTGAAGGTTACCACGGTGACCCAGAACGTGACGTAGCTCCGTTTGTTCCCTAAAGTTAAAATAACTCTGTTTCCTTTTCTTTTCTAAAAGGAAATGAACACTGGTCTCCTGGCTGAAAGTGATATTTACCGATGGTTTAACAAACCGGCAGCTAAAAGAGAAAATACCCCACTCTCACCGTCAGTGTCCGGTGAAATACCCCCACTCTCACCGTTAGTGTCCGGTGAAATACCCCCACTCTCACCGTTAGTGTCCGGTGAAATACCCCCACTCTCACCGTTAGTGTCCGGTGAGTCGGCTCCGTCTGTGAAGACAAACAATCAATATGAAATATACTGGTTATGTATAAATATACTGTTTATATGTAAATATACTGTTGATATATAAATATACTGTTTATATATAAATATACTGTTTATATATAAATATATATGTTCAGGTGTGTTTACAGGTGTATTTACCTGTCTGATCTCTGTTAGTTTCACTCTGTGAAGAAGCTGCATCTGATGAATAAAAACACAACTTTACTTTAAATATCAGCTGAACTTTCTGTTGTCAGACGAAAAGTCTTTCAGAGTAAAAGTCTTTCTCTGTTTTCAGAGTAAAGGATTTTCAGAGTAAAAGTCTTTCTGTGTTTTCAGAGTAAAGGATTTTCAGAGTAAAGGTCTTTCTGTGTTTTCAGAGTAAAGGATTTACAGAGTAAAAGTCTTTCCTATAGTACCGGCTGCAGAGTGAGAGGAGCCAGCGCTGGGTAGTGATTGGTCTGAGCTCAGAGCGGCTGCTCCTGATTGGTCAATGCTGACATCAGAGGGATAATCTTTAACAGGAGAGACTCGTTAAATATCTGACCTTAAAGTGACATCACATCCTGTTCAAACACACTAAATCCTCCAGAAAGTGTTTCTGGTAAGCGGTATGTGTGATTTGGTTATTAATATGGGAGTTAGTACCTGCTGGTGAGTCCAGACCATTCTGTTCTGCAGACGCCGTCACACCTGAACGTGAATCACAGACGACACCACACGGATCAGAACAGCTGATCAATAGCACACAGACCAATAACAGCTGATCAGAACAGCTGATCAATAACTCACGGATCAGAACAGCTGATCAATAATGGTATCGTATATATATGAGTTTACTGCTGGTAAATCTCCGCTGGTTGGAAAACGTACCCATCAGGCCGAGCAGGAAGTCGTGACTGGACGCGTCGATGGTTCCTGTAAGAAGACGAGGATAATACCATCTGTGGTTTTAATTGTGAAGTGATTTAGAAGAAAGATTATTTGTCTAAGTTTGGAAATAAATGGGTGCTCACCCAAAGGTTATGATGGTTCCTGACTGTAATCATACTGACAGACAGACCTCACCTGGACACTCACCTGTATAATCCAAGGAAGAAGCTCCGCCCCCAAACGGACCCAAAACACCTGACAGAGAGAGACAGACAGGTAAACCGACAGACAGACAGACAGACAGACACACACACACACACACACACACACACACACACACACACACACACCCACACACACACACACACACACACACACACACACACACACACACACACACACACACACACACACACACACAGAGACACACAACGACAGGAAGACAGACAGACAAACAGACAGACGGACAGACAGATGCACAGACGGACAGACGGACAGACAGAAAGAGAGGACAGACAGACAGACAGACAGACAGACAGACAGGCAGAAAGAGAGGACAGACAGACAGACAGACAGACAGACAGAAAGACAGACAGACAGACAGACAGACAGACAGACAGGCAGAAAGAGAGGACAGACTGTTCTCAGTCTCTCTCACCTGTCTGACTGTACGCCATGCCCCCTCCTCCTCCATTCAGCAGCTTCTGTCCATTACCTGAAACACAGGAATCAATAGTAATCAATTATCAATTATTATTTCTTCACATCTTCTGTCTTTTCTTCAGTGTGTGTCTGTGTGTGTGTTTGAATGTGTGTGTGTGTGTCTTTGTGTGTGTGCGTGCATGCAAGCGTGTTTGTGTGTGTGTATGTATGTGTGTGTGTGTATGTGTGTGTGTTTGTATATGTGTGTGTGTGTGTATGTGCACGTGCGTGTTTGTGTGTGTGTATTTGTATGTGTGTGTATGTGCACGTGCGTGTTTGTGTGTGTGTGTTTGTGTGTGTGCGTGCAAGCGTGTTTGTGTGTGTGTATATATGTGTGTGTGTTTGTGTGTGTGTGTATGCCTGTGTGTGTGTGTGTTTGTGTGCACGTGCGTGTTTGTGTATGTGTGTGTGCGTGCAAGCGTGTTTGTGTGTGTGTATGTATGTGTGTGTGTTTGTGTGTGTGTGTGTGTGTGTGTGTGTACGTGTATCTAAAAGTTACTGATAGTGATTTGATATTTACCGTTGGACTCGAAGTCGACTCCGTCAGAACCTGCAGACATAAAAACACGTTTAATATTGAACTGTTCACACACTGACTCGTCTTCTGTATGACGACGTAATCAGAGTGTGTGATGTCATCGTCATGAAGGATACAAAGGACTAAAATGGGCGGTAGCGAGAAGGGAAATAACTATGGCGTTTGGATGAGAGAAAGAAAGCGTTGTGCAGCGTTTACAGTTTAGGCACCAAAACGACAGTTTAGGAAAAAGATGGTGGTTTGGATTGAAACATAACTTGCATAACTTCCAGCTGTAGCTGTATCCCTTCTAGCCACAACCAATACAATGTAAAAATCAAGTTTTAGTACAGCAGAGGGCGCTCTGAGCCAGAGATTTCACTGATTGAAGAACAGTGACGCTATTAGCTAAACCTAACACGTGTAGAAGCAGAACATGTTGCTGATTCACAATAATTATTTAAAGCTTGTTCAGAATTAATTAATTTAGATTTGTATTTAAACAATTCCTCCTAACTAACAATAAGGTTAGAAGAAGAAATGCATAGAAAATAAAGGCATATTGAAACAATTAAAATTGAATGATTGAACTTAATAATGCAGAGAATGTCTTGTTTGAATTTGTGCTGACACTTCCTGCTGTGAATAAAGTCTCTGAGACTTATGTGCAAAAGTATTTCTGATATGAAATAATAATATGAGTCTAAGAGAGTTATTATACAGTTGTGGCATTCCACAGGGCTCAATTTTAGGACCCTTAGTGCTTCTTGTCTACATTAATGATCTTGTCCAACACTAGATTTACAATAAGCTTATATTCGACTATTTGCAGATGATATTAGACTATTTATCACCAAAACAATCTGACATTACTGATTAAAGGAGTAAACTCTGGCATATTCACATATTCAACATAAAGACACATACATCTCTGTTCTGGTATCTAACATATAAACTAAACTGGTAGAGACAGGTTCATCTCTGTTCTGGTATCTAACATATAAACTAGACTGGTAGAGACAGGTACATCTCTGTTTTGGTATCTAACATATGAACTAGGCTGGGTGGATTTCCAGTTTCACCGGTCCGGTTTGGTATACGAGCCGAAAGTAGTTTGATTTTATGCTAAGTGGCTAAACATTTGTCTTTATGACTTCATCTGTATTATATTTCTGTTGATTACCTGCTGGTTTAGTCTGAGAAACAGAGACACCAGAGAGTTCTACTGCTATTGGACCTGCAGAACCAGCAGAACCTGCAGAACCAGCAGAACCCGTAGAACTAGCAGAACCAGCAAAACCAGCAGAACCAGCAGAACCTCCAGAACCCGTAGAACCAGCAGAACCTGCAGAACCTCCAGAACCAGCAGAACCAGCAGAACCTTGAGAACCCGGAGAGCCTGGAGAGCCCGGAGAGCCTGGGGAACCTGAGAGCAGAACCTCAGGAGAATTACTCTCAATGATAGATAGACAGACAGACAGACAGACAGACAAACAGATACAGTAGGTGGATAGATAGATAGATAGATAGATAGATAGATAGAAAGATAGATAGATAGATAAATAGATAGATAGATAGATAGATAGATAGATAGATAGATAGATAGATAGATAGATAGATAGATAGATAGATAGATAGATGGATGGGTGGATGGATAGATTGGTGGATGGACAGATGGATAGATGGATGGATGGGTGGATGGATGGATGGATAGATGGGTGGATGGGTGGATGGATAGATGGATGGATGGATGGATATATGTATGGATGGGTGGATGGATGGATGGGTGGGTGAATGGATGGATGGATGGATGGATAGATGGGTGGATGGGTGGATGGATGGATAGATGGGTGGATGTATGGATGGATGGATAGATGGGTGGATGGGTGGATGGATGGATGGATAGGTGGATGATGGATAGATGGATGGATAGATGTATGGATGGGTGGGTGAATGGGTGGATGGGTGGGTGAATGGATGGATGGATGGATAGATGGGTGGATGTATGGATGGATGATAGATGGGTGGATGGATGGATGAGTGAGTGGGTGAATGGATGGATGGATGGGTGGGTGAATGGATGGATGGATGGATAGATGGGTGGATAGGTGGATGGATGGATGATGGATGAAAGGATAGATGGATGGATGGATGGATAGATGGATGAATAGATGTATGGATGGGTGGATGGGTGGATGGATGGATGGGTGAATGGATGGATGGGTGGATGGATGGATAGATGGGTGGATGGGTGGATGGATGGGTGGATGGGTGGATGGGTGGATGGATAGATGGATAGATGGGTGGATGGGTGGATAGGTGGATGGATGGATGATGGATGAAAGGATAGATGTATGGATGGGTGGATGGGTGGATGGGTGGATGGATGGATGGGTGAATGGATGGATGGATAGATGGGTGGATGGGTGGATGGGTGGATGGATGGGTGGATGGGTGGATGGATAGATGGATAGATGGGTGGATGGATGAGTGAATGGATGGATGGATGGATAGATGGGTGGATGGGTGGATGGATAGATGGATGGATGGATATGTGTATGGATGGATGGATGGATAGATGGGTGGGTGGATGGGCGGATGGATGGATAGATGGGTGGATGTATGGATGGATGGATAGATGGGTGGATGGGTGGATGGATGGATGGATAGATGGATGATGGATAGATGGATGGATAGATGTATGGATGGGTGGGTGAATGGATGGATGGATGGATAGATGGGTGAATGTATGGATGGATAGATGGGTGGATAGGTGGATGGATGGATGATGGATGAAAGGATAGATGGATGGATGGATGGATGGATAGATGGATGAATAGATGTATGGATGGGTGGATGGATAGATGGGTGGATGGGTGGATAGGTGGATGGATGGATGATGGATGAAAGGATAGATGGATGGATGGATGGATGGATAGATGGATGAATAGATGTATGGATGGGTGGATGGGTGGATGGATGGATGGGTGAATGGATGGATGGGTGGATGGATGGATGGATGGGTGGATGGGTGGATGGATGGATAGATGGGTAGATGGGTGGATCGGTGGATGGATAGATGGGTGGATGGATGGATAGATGGGTGGATGGGTGGATAGATGGGTGGATGGATAGATAGATGGATAGATGGGTGGATGGATGGATAGATGGGTGGATGGGTGGATGGATGGATAGATGGGTGGATGTATGGATGGATGGATAGATGGGTGGATGGATGGATGGATAGATGGATGATGGATAGATGTATGGATGGGTGGATGGGTGGATGGGTGGATGGATGAGTGAATGGATGGATGGATGGATGGATAGATGGGTGGATGGGTGGATGGATGGGTGGATGGGTGGATGGGTGGATGGGTGGATGGATAGATGGATAGATGGGTGGATGGGTGGATGGATGGATAGATGGATGGATAGATAGATGGATGGATGGATGGGTGGATCGGTGGATGGATAGATGGGTGGATGGATGGATAGATGGGTGGATGGGTGGATAGATGGGTGGATGGATAGATAGATGGATAGATGGGTGGATGGATGGATAGATGGGTGGATGGGTGGATGGATGGATAGATGGGTGGATGTATGGATGGATGGATAGATGGGTGGATGGATGGATGGATAGATGGATGATGGATAGATGTATGGATGGGTGGATGGGTGGATGAATGGGTGAATCGATGGATGCGTGGGTGAATGGATGGATGGATGGATGGGTGGGTGAATGGATGGATGGATGGATGGATAGATGGATGGATGGATGCGTGGGTGAATGGATGGATGGATGGATGGGTGGGTGAATGGATGGATGGATGGATGGATAGATGGATGGATGGATGAATAGATGTATGGATGGGTGGATGGGTGGATGGATGGATAGATGGGTGGATGGATGGGTGGATGGATGGGTGGATGGGTGGATGGGTGGCTGGATGGATGGGTGAATGGAGGGATGGGTGGATGGATGGATAGATGGATGAATAGATGTATGGATGGGTGGATGGGTGAATGGGTGGATGGGTGGATGGATGGATAGATGGGTGGATGGGTGGATGGATGGGTGGATGGGTGGATGGATGGGTGGATGGGTGGATGGATAGATGGATAGATGGGTGGATGGGTGGATGGATGGATAGATGGATAGATGGGTGGATGGATGGATGGGTGGATCGGTGGATGGATAGATGGGTGGATGGATGGATAGATAAGTGGATAGATGGGTGGATGGATGGATGGATGGATGGATGCGTGGGTGAATGGATGGATGGATGGATGGATGGGTGGGTGAATGGATGGATGGATGGATGGATGGATAGATGGATGGATGGATGAATAGATGTATGGATGGGTGGATGGGTGGATGGATGGATAGATGGGTGGATGGGTGGATGGATGGATAGATGGGTGGATGGATGGATAGATGGATAGATGGGTGGATGGGTGGATGGATGGGTGGATGGGTGGATGGGTGGCTGGATGGATGGGTGGATGGGTGAATGGGTGGATGGGTGGAAGGATGGATAGATGGGTGGATGGGTGGATGGATGGGTGGATGGGTGGATGGATGGGTGGATGGGTGGATGGATAGATGGATAGATGGGTGGATGGGTGGATGGATGGATAGATGGATAGATGGGTGGATGGATGGATGGGTGGATCGGTGGATGGATAGATGGGTGGATGGATGGATAGATAAGTGGATAGATGGGTGGATGGATAGATATGTGGATGGATGGATGGATGGATAGATGGATGGATGGATGGATGGATAGATGGATGAATAGATATATGGATGGGTGGATGGATGGATGGGTGAATGGATGGATGGGTGGATGGATAGATGGATAGATGGGTGGATGGGTGGATGGATGGATAGATGGGTGGATGGATGGATGGGTGGATGGGTGGATGGATGGATAGATGGGTGGATGGGTGGATGGGTGGATGGGTGGATCGGTGGATGGATAGATGGATAGATGGGTGGATGGGTGGATGGATGGATAGATGGGTGGATGGGTGGATGGATGGGTGGATGAGTGGATGGATGGCTGGGTGGATAGATGGATGATGGATAGATGTATGGATGGGTGGATGAATGGGTGAATCGATGGATGGGTGGGTGAATGGATGGATGTATGGATGGATGGATGGGTGGGTGAATGGATGGATGGATGGATAGATGGGTGGATGGATGGATGGATGGATAGATGGATGGATGGGTGGATAGGTGGATGGATGGATGGATGGATAGATGGATGGATGGATAGATGGATGAATAGATGTATGGATAGGTGGATGGGTGAATGGGTGGATAGATGGGTGGATGCGTGGATGGATGGGTGGATGGGTGGATAGATGGATGAATAGATGTATGGATGGGTGGATAGGTGGATGGATGGATGGATGGATAGATGGATGAATTGATGTATGGATAGGTGGATGGGTGAATGGGTGGATGGGTGGATGGGTGGATGGATGGGTGGATGGGTGGATGGGTGGCTGGATGGATAGGTGAATGGAGGGATGGGTGGATGGATGGATAGATGGATGCATGGATGGATAGATGGATGAATAGATCTATGGATGGGTGGATGGGTGAATGGGTGGATAGATGGGTGGATGCGTGGATGGATGGGTGGATGGGTGGATGGATGGATAGATGGGTGGATGGGTGGATCGGTGGATGGATAGATGGGTGTATGGGTGGATGGATGGCTAGATGGGTGGATGGATAGATAGATGGATAGATGGGTGGATGGATGGATAGATGGGTGGATGGGTGGATGGATGGATAGATGGGTGGATGGGTGGATGGATGGGTGGATGAGTGGATGGATGGATGATGGATAGATGTATGGATGGGTGGATGGGTGGATGAATGGGTGAATCGATGGATGGGTGGGTGAATGGATGGTTGTATGGATGGATGGATGGGTGGGTGAATGGATGGATGGATGGATAGATGGGTGGCTGGATGGATGGATGGATAGATGGATGGATGGGTGGATAGGTGGATGGATGGATGGATGGATAGATGGATGAATTGATGTATGGATAGGTGGATGGGTGAATGGGTGGATGGGTGGATGGGTGGATGGATGGGTGGATGGGTGGATGGGTGGCTGGATGGATAGGTGAATGGAGGGATGGGTGGATGGATGGATAGATGGATGCATGGATGGATAGATGGATGAATAGATCTATGGATGGGTGGATGGGTGAATGGGTGGATAGATGGGTGGATGCGTGGATGGATGGGTGGATGGGTGGATGGATGGGTGGATGGGTGGATGGATAGATGGATAGATGGGTGGATGGGTGGATGGATGGATAGATGGATGGATAGATGGGTGGATGGATGGATGGGTGGATGGGTGGATGGATGGATAGATGGGTGGATGATGGATGGGTGGATGGATAGATGGATGAATAGATGTATGGATGGGTGGATGGGTGGATGGATGGATAGATGGGTGGATGATGGATGGATGGGTGGATGTATGGATGGATAGATGTATGGATGGGTGGATGGGTGGATGAATGGGTGAATCGATGGATGGGTGGGTGAATGGATGGATGTATGGATGGATGGATGGGTGGGTGAATGGATGGATGGATGGATAGATGGGTGGATGGATGAATGGATTGATGGATAGATGGATGGATGTGTGGATAGGTGGATGGATGGATGGATGGATAGATGGATGGATGGATAGATGGATGAATAGATGTATGGATAGGTGGATGGGTGAATGGGTGGATGGATAGATGGGTGGATGGGTGGATGGGTGGCTGGATGGATGGGTGAATGGAGGGATGGGTGGATGGATGGATAGATGGATGAATAGATCTATGGATGGGTGGATGGGTGAATGGGTGGATAGATGGGTGGATGAGTGGATGGATGGGTGGATGGGTGGATGGATAGATGGATAGATGGGTGGATGGGTGGATGGATGGATAGATGGATGGATAGATGGGTGGATGGATGGATAGATGGGTGGATGGGTGGATGGATGGGTGGATGTTTGGATGGATGGATGGGTGGATGGGTGGATGGATGGATAGATAGGTGGATGGATGGATGGGTGGATGGGTGGATGGATAGATGGGTGGATGGATGGATAGATGGATGAATAGATGTATGGATGGGTGGATGGGTGAATGGGTGGATGGGTGGATGGATGGATAGATCGGTGGATGGGTGTATGGGTGGCTGGATGGATGGGTGAATGGAGGGATGATAGATGGATGGATGGATGGATGGATGGATGGATAGATGGATGAATAGATGTATGGATGTATGGATGGGTGGATGGGTGAATGGGTGGATGGGTGGATGGATGGATAGATGGGTGGATGGATGGGTGGATGGATAGATGGATAGATGGGTGGATGGGTGGATGGATGGATAGATGGATGGATAGATGGGTGGATGGATGGATTGGTGGATGGGTGGATAGATGGGTGGATGGGTGGATCGGTGGATGGATGGATAGATGGGTGGATAGATGGGTGGATGGATAGATAGATGGGTGGATGGATGGATAGATGGGTGGATGGATAGATGGATAGATGGGTGGATGTGTGGATGGATGGATGGATAGATGGGTGGATGGATGGATGGATAGATGGGTGGATGGATAGATGGGTGTATGGGTGGATGGATGGATAGATCGGTGGATGGGTGGCTGGATAGATGGATGGATAGATGGGTGGATGGGTGGATGGATGGGTGGATGGATAGATGGATAGATGGGTGGATGGATGGATAGATGGGTGGATGTATGGATGGATGGATAGATGGGTGGATGGATGGATGGATTAATGGATAGATGGATGGATAGATGGGTGGATGGATGGATAGATGGATGATGGATAGATAGATGGATAGATGTATGGATGGGTGGATGGGTGGATGAATGAATGGGTGAATGGATGGATGGGTGGGTGAATGGATGGACGGATGGGTGGGTGAATGGATGGATGGATAGATGGGTGGATGGATGGATGGATGGATGGATAGATGGATGAATAGATGTATGGATGGGTGGATGGGTGGATGGATGGATGGGTGAATGGATGGATAAATGGGTGGATGGGTGGATGGATGGATAGATGGGTGGATGGATGGATAGATGGTTGGATGGGTGGATGGATGGGTGGATGGGTGGATGGATAGCTGGATAGATGGGTGGATGGGTGGATGGATGGATAGATGGATGGATAGATGGGTGAATGGATGGGCGGCTGGATGGATAGATGGGTGGATGGATGGATGGGTGGATGGGTGGATGGACAGATGGGTGGATGGATAGATAGATGATGGATAGATGGATGAATAGATGTATGGATGGGTCGATGGATGGATGGGTGAATGGATGGATAAATGGGTGGATGGGTGGATGGATGGATAGATGGGTGGATGTGTGGATGGATGGGTGGATGGGTGGATGGATAGCTGGATAGATGGGTGGATGGGTGGATGGATGGATAGATGGATGGATAGATGGGTGGATGGATGGGCGGCTGGATGGATAGATGGGTGGATGGATAGATGGGTGTATGGGTGGATGGGTGGATGGATAGATGGTGGATGGGTGGATGGATAGATGGATGGATAGATGGGTGCATGGGTGGATGGGTGGATGGATGGGTGTATGGATAGATGGATGGATAGATGGATGGATTGATGTGTGTATGGGTGGGTGGATAGATAGATAGATAGATAGATAGATAGATAGATAGATAGATAGATAGATAGATAGATAGATAGATAGATAGATAGATAGATAGAAAGAAGGGTGGATAGGTGCATGGATAGATGGATGGATAGGTGGGTGGATGGGTGGATGGGTGGATGGGTGGATGAGTGGATAGATAGATAGATAGATAGATAGATAGATAGATAGATAGATAGATAGATAGATAGATAGATAGATAGATAGATAGATAGAAGGGTGGATGGATAGAGATGGATGGGTGGATGGGTGGATGGATTGATAGATAGATAGATAGATAGATAGATAGATAGATAGATAGATAGATAGATAGATAGATAGATAGATAGATAGATATATAGATAGATAGATAGATAGAAGGGACTGCAGATGAAATGTAGCTAATGTTGTCCCTTTTCAACTTTATTTAAAGTGTGTCTGAACTCTGAAAGGACAGCTGACTCACCGCTCACATCCTGACTGTTGTATGAAACACCTGCTGCTGCAACACCTGCAGAGAAAACACACCTGAGGCATCTGAGCAGATTTGTCATAATCGCTGATCTTTTTTCGGAGAATCACCACTAACCAAATCAGTATACAGTAAGTTTTTCTTTAGTTTAGGGAGTTAGGTAAAGGAAGGTGAGCTTCTGTTAGATCATTATTAAGATAAGATTGTTTGTGTGTGTAACACCTGGTTTATGTTGAAGCAGTACATTGCTTTGCTGTTATTTCTATTTCCATTCTCCTGTTACCTTGTTTCATGTTGCGTTTCTAAACTTCTAGACTTCTAGACCGGCCCTGAACACACCGCAACTAGTCTATATCTATGATTATATCATTATGATTCTAGATCTATGATTGATATTCATTTCAGGGATTGTTCCAATGCCGACGGATAGCTCTCTTTTTAGGCCGGATGTCCGTCCCCTTCCTCTGTCTCTGTGTTTGCCTTCTAACCTCCGGTGGATTTCTGAGGACTATGGTTAACTGCTCCTCAGCTCTCTGCAGGGTAAATCCAGACAACTAGCTAGACTATCTGTCCAATCTGAGTTTTCTGTTGCACGACTAAAACTACTTTTGAACGTACACATGTTCCACCAAAACAAGTTCCTTCCTGAGACTATTCAGTAGAGGCACCGTGGCTCCGTCCGGAGCTTAGCACCGCCCACGATGATTGTGATTACTTTAAAGGTCCTATGACATGCTGCTTTTTGGATGCTTTTATATAGGCCTTAGTGGTCCCCTAATCCTGTATCTGAAGTCTCTTTTATATAGGTCTTAGTGGTCCCTAATACTGTATCTGAAGTCTCTTTTATATAGACCTTAGTGGTCCCCTAATACTGTATCTGAAGTCTCTTTTATATAGACCTTAGTGGTCCCCTAATACTGTATCTGAAGTCTCTTTTATATAGACCTTAGTGGTCCCCTAATACTGTATCTGAAGTCTCTTTTATATAGACCTTAGTGGTCCCCTAATACTGTATCTGAAGTCTCTTTTATATAGGCCTTATTGGTCCCCTAATACTGTATTTGAAGTCTCTTTTATATAGACCTTAATGGTCTCCTAATACTGTATCTGAAGTCTCTTTTATATAGACCTTAGTGGTCCTCTAATACTGTATCTGAAGTCTCTTTTATATAGACCTTAGTGGTCCCCTAATACTGTATCTGAAGTCTCTTTTATATAGACCTTAGTGGTCCTCTAATACTGTATCTGAAGTCTCTTTTATATAGACCTTAGTGGTCCCCTAATACTGTATCTGAAGTCTCTTTTATATAGGCCTTAGTGGTCCCCTAATACTGTATTTGAAGTCTCTTTTATATAGACCTTAATGGTCCCCTAATACTGTATCTGAAGTCTCTTTTATATAGACCTTAGTGGTCCCCTAATACTGTATCTGAAGTATCTTTTATATAGGCCTTAGTGGTCCCCTAATACTGTATCTGAAGTATCTTTTATATAGGCCTTAGTGGTCCCCTAATACTGTATCTGAAGTATCTTTTATATAGGCCTTAGTGGTCCCCTAATACTGTATCTGAAGTCTCTTTATATAGACCTTAGTGGTCCCCTAATACTGTATCTGAAGTCTCTTTCCCTAAATTCAGCCTTGGTGCAGAATTACAGCCACTAGAGCCAGTCCCACAATGAGCTTTCCTTAGGATGTACCATTTCTGTGTCTGTAGCTTTAAATGCTATTGAGGAGGAGAGAGGGGGGGGGGCAAGGTGGAGGGTGGGGGTGTGGCCTTGACCAACTGCCACGTTGCTTGTTTGAAAGCCATGATGTCTCTCTCTCTTTCATGGATGGGCCAAATTCTCTGGGTGGGCACAGCAGAGAAAGGGGAGGTAACCTTTCCTCTTATGACATCATAAAGGGAAGATTCTAGATCGGCCCATCTGAGCTTTCATTTTCTCAAAGGCAGAGCAGGATACCCAGGACTTGGTTTACACCTATCACCATTTCTAGCCACTGGGGGACCATAGGCAGGCTGGGGGAACTCACATTAATGTTAAAAAACCTCATAAAGTGACATTTTCATACCATGGGACCTTTAAAGAAATGCCAATAAACCAGAGCATGTTTCTCTCCCATCCAGGAATGCTGCATGGACTAGCCAGACCTTCCTCAGCAGCTCTATGGGGGTAGAGCTGGACGTGTGAGACTACAATGGACAGCCTCACAGTTTGTGTTCAGTTTGTCTGCAGTTCAGGTGTCTTCCAGCAGGCGGCACTGTGGCTCCACGTGACAGGATGTGGATCAGAGCGAACCAGCTATATCCTGCTCAGATTACTGTTAATCAGGATTAAATCTGGGACAAACAAACTGTTCACATCAGGGTCGACTCACCTGAACCTCCGGATGCTGCTGCCGCTAAGACCGCCACTGCCGCGGTGGTCTGATGGCCGCCAGCCACTCCTGTATGGGGGGGTATCGGATGTTCAGGATGAATACAACTTCTGTTTTCATCAGATGCTGGACAGTTTATTAAAAACAGACTCAAGAAGGATCAATTTCATTCAAACTAACAAAGAGTCTTTCACAAGTAATCCTAAACAAGAACTAGTTATTTTGGGATTAAATTGAACCCACATTCATGTCTTGTGATACGTTTTAAATTAAAGTTAAAGAATATTACTGACACTATTTAGATCACATGTGTCAAACTCAAGGCCCGGGGGCCAAATTCTACGATGGCTAACAAACTTTTTTGCTGACTTTTTTGGGGTTCTTTGTTGACCAAACTGTATGGGAGAAAGCTATATGAGACATGCAACTACACAGCCAAAGATATTTAACTTTATTGGTTAAATAAAAGCATGTCAGTAAACTATACATGTCTGGCCCTTATTGTGATTCTCATTTCCAGTGCGTCTCTTAGTGAAGTTGAGTTTGACCCCCCTGATTTAGGTGTTTAAATCTTTCTTTTAAATGCAGTTTGTGTTTATGCAGGTTTATGTCAGACGTTATCTCACCCTCAATCTTATCCTGACTCTTGGAGTCATCATCATCTGGAAAGGAAACACATCCAACATTTATTTCTCTAATTAAAGATGTTTTAACAACACTTAATAATAATTTATACATTTCAGACTCTCAGATTTCCTCTGAACACCATTTATCTTCCACTTTATTTCTTTCTGTTGTCTTTCTGCTTTCCAACAACGACCCATACGAGCATGTTGACCGATGGTTGCATAAATGGGTTATGTTGTATGGTTTTAACTTAGTTTATTTTATGAAAGGGGACCAGAATTAGCCACAAGGCTATTTTTCATCTGTAGTCCCCTGCCCTTGATGTTTAAAAAAGGATTTTGAAAATACAAAAAAACAAAAAGGAAGACAACTCAAGCAAAGAAAAGCATCACAGAAACAGAAAACAACAAAACATGGAACGACACAGAACTTAGTACAAGACAAGATACAGCACAGAACTTAGTACAAGACAAGACACAACACAGAACTTAGTACAAGACAAGACACAGCACAGAACTTAGTACAAGACAAGACAACACAGAACTTAGTACAAGACATGACAACACAGAACTTAGCAAAAGACAAGACACGACACAGAACTTAGTATAAGACAAGACACAACACAGAACTTAGTACAAGACAAGACACAACACAGAAAATAGTACAAGACAAAACACAGAACTTAGCACAAGACAAGACACGACACAGAACTTAGTACAAGAAAAGACATAACACAGAACTTAGTACAAGACAAGACACGACACAGAACTTAGTACAAGACAAGACACGACACAGAACTTAGTACAAGACAAGACAACACAGAACTTAGTACAAGACAAGACAACACAGAACTTAGCACAAGACAAGACATGACACAGAACTTAGTACAAGACAAGACACAGAACTTAGTACAAGACAAGACACGACACAGAACATAGTACAAGACAAGACACGACACAGAACTTAGCACAAGACAAGACACAGAACTTAGTACAAGACACGACACAGAACTTAGCACAAGACAAGACACAACACAGAACGTAGCACAAGACAAGACACAACACAGAACTTAGTACAAGACAAGACACGACACAGAATTTAGTACAAGACACGACACAGCACAGTACTTAGTACAAGACAAGACACGACTCAGAATTTAGTACAAGACACGACACTGAACTTAGTACAAGTCAAGACACAGCACAGAACGTAGTACAAGACTAGACACAGCACAGAACTTAGTACAAGACAAGACACAGCACAGAACTTAGTACAAGACACGACACAGAATTTAGTACAAGATAAGACACAGCAAAGGACTTAGTACAAGACACAACACAGAAATTAGTAGAAGACAAGACACAACACAGAAATTAGTACAAGACAAGACACAGCACAGAACTTAGCACAAGACAAGACAACACAGAACTTACTACAAGACAAGACACAGAACTTAGCACAAGACAAGACACAACACAGAACTTAGCACAAGACAAGACACAGCACAGAACTTAGTACAAGACAAGACACAACACAGAACTTAGTACAAGACAAGACACAGCACAGAACTTAGTACAAGACAAGACAACACAGAACTTAGTACAAGACATGACAACACAGAACTTAGCAAAAGACAAGACACAACACAGAACTTAGTACAAGACAAGACACAACACAGAAAATAGTACAAGACAAAACACAGAACTTAGCACAAGACAAGACACGACACAGAACTTAGTACAAGAAAAGACATAACACAGAACTTAGTACAAGACAAGACACGACACAGAACTTAGTACAAGACAAGACACGACACAGAACTTAGTACAAGACAAGACAACACAGAACTTAGTACAAGACAAGACAACACAGAACTTAGCACAAGACAAGACATGACACAGAACTTAGTACAAGACAAGACACAGAACTTAGTACAAGACAAGACACGACACAGAACATAGTACAAGACAAGACACGACACAGAACTTAGCACAAGACAAGACACAGAACTTAGTACAAGACACGACACAGAACTTAGCACAAGACAAGACACAACACAGAACGTAGCACAAGACAAGACACAACACAGAACTTAGTACAAGACAAGACACGACACAGAATTTAGTACAAGACACGACACAGCACAGTACTTAGTACAAGACAAGACACGACTCAGAATTTAGTACAAGACACGACACTGAACTTAGTACAAGTCAAGACACAGCACAGAACGTAGTACAAGACTAGACACAGCACAGAACTTAGTACAAGACAAGACACAGCACAGAACTTAGTACAAGACACGACACAGAATTTAGTACAAGATAAGACACAGCAAAGGACTTAGTACAAGACACAACACAGAAATTAGTAGAAGACAAGACACAACACAGAAATTAGTACAAGACAAGACACAGCACAGAACTTAGCACAAGACAAGACAACACAGAACTTACTACAAGACAAGACACAGAACTTAGCACAAGACAAGACACAACACAGAACTTAGCACAAGACAAGACACTGAACTTAGTACAAGACAAGACAGCACAGAACTTAGTACAAGACACAACAAAGAACTTAGTACAAGACAAGACACAGCACAACTTAGTACAAGACTAGACACAGCACAGAACTTAGTACAAGACAAGACACAGCACAGAACTTAGTACAAGACTAGACACAGCACAGAACTTAGTACAAGACAAGACACAGCACAACTTAGTACAAGACTAGACACAGCACAGAACTTAGTACAAGACTAGACACAGCAAAGGACTTAGTACAAGACACAACACAGAACTTAGTACAAGACAAGACAACACAGAACTTAGTACAAGACAAGACACAACACAGAACTTAATACAAGACAAGACACAGCACAGAACTTAGCACAAGATAAGACACAGCAAAGGACTTAGTACAAGACAAGACACAGAACTTAGCACAAGACAAGACACAACACAGAACTTAGCACAAGACAAGACACAGCACAGAACTTAGTGCAAGACAAGACACAACACAGAACTTAGTACAAGACAAGACATGACACAGAATTTAGTACAAGACACGACACAGCACAGAACTTAGTACAAGACAAGACACGACTCAGAATTTAGTACAAGACACGACACAGAACTTAGTACAAGACAAGACACAGCACAACTTAGTACAAGACTAGACACAGCACAGAACTTAGTACAAGACAAGACAGCACAGAACTTAGTACAAGACTAGACACAGCACAGAACTTAGTACAAGACAAGACACAGCACAGAACTTAGTACAAGACACGACACAGAATTTAGTACAAGATAAGACACAGCAAAGGACTTAGTACAAGACACAACACAGAACTTAGTACAAGACAAGACAACACAGAACTTAGTACAAGACAAGACACAACACAGAACTTAGTACAAGACAAGACACAGCACAGAACTTAGCACAAGACAAGACAACACAGAACTTACTACAAGACAAGACAAAGAACTTATCACAAGACAAGACACAACACAGAACTTAGCACAAGACACTGAACTTAGTACAAGACAAGACACAGCACAGAACTTAGTGCAAGACAAGACACAACACAGAAATTAGCACAAGAAAAGACCCAGAACATAGCACAAGACAAGACACAACAAAGAACTTAGTGCAAGACAAGACACAGAACTTAGTACAAGACAAGACACAACACAGAACTTAGTGCATGACACAGAACTTAGTACAAGACAAGACAAGACAAGACACAGAACTTAGTACAAAACAAGACACGACACAGAACTTAGCACAAGACAAGACACAGCACAGAACTTAGTACAAGTCAAGACACAGGACTTAGCACACGACAAGACACAACACAGAACTTAGCACAAGACAAGACACAGCACAGAACTTAGTACAAGTCTAGACACAGCACAGAACTTAGTACAAGATACGACACAGAATTTAGTACAAGACAAGACACAAGACAGAACTTAGTACAACAAAAGACATAACACAGGACATAGCACACGACAAGACACAACACAGAACTTAGCACAAGACAAGACACAGCACAGAACTTAGAACAAGACACAACAAAGAACTCAGTACAAAACAAGACACAAGATAGAACTTAGTACAAGACAAGACAGAGAACATAGCACAAGACAAGACACAACACAGAACTTAGTACAAGACAAGACAACACAGAAGTTAGCACAAGACACAACACAGAACTTAGTGCAAGACAAGACACAGAACTTAGTACAAGTCAAGACACAACACAGAACTTAACACAAGAAAAGACAGAACTTAGCAGAAGACAAGACACAGAACTTAGCACAAGACAAGAAACAACACAGAACTTAGCACAAGACAAGACACAACACAGAACTTAGCACAAGACAAGACACAACACAGAACTAAGTACAAGACAAGACACGACACAGAACTTATAACAAGATACAACACAGAATTTAGTACAAGACAAGACACAGAACATAGCACAAGACAAGACACAACACAGAACTTAGTACAAGACAAGACACGACACAGAACATAGTACAAGACAAGACACAACACAGAACTTAGCACAAGAAAAGACACAGAACATAGCACAAGACAAGACACAACACAGAACTTAGTACAAGACAAGACACGACACAGAACATAGCACAAGACAAGACACAACACAGAACTTAGTACAAGACAAGACACAACACAGAACTTAGCACAAGAAAAGACACAGAACATAGCACAAGACAAAACACAACACAGAACTTAGTGCAAGACAAGACACAGAACTTAGTACAAAACAAGACACAATACAGAACTTAGCACAAGAGAAGACACAACACAGAACTTAGTACAAGACAAGACACAGCACAGAACTTAGTACAAGACAAGACAAGATACAGAACTTAGTACAAAACAAGACACGACACAGAACTTAGTAGAAGACAAGACAAGACACAGAACTTAGTACAAGACAAGACAAGACACAGAACTTAGTACAAAACAAGACACGACACAGAACTTAGCACAAGACAAGACACGACACAGAACTTAGTAGAAGACAAGACACAACACAGAACATAGTACAAGACACAACAAAGAACTCAATACAAGACAAGACACAATACAGAACTTAGTACAACAAAAGACACAACACAGAACTTAGTACAAGACAAGACACAGCACAGAACTTAGTACAAGACAAGACAGAGAACATAGCACAAGACAAGACACAACACAGAACTTAGTGCAAGACAAGACACAGAACTTAGTACAAGACAAGACACAGCACAACTTAGTACAAGACTAGACACAGCACAGAACTTAGTACAAGACAAGACACAGCACAGAACTTAGTACAAGACTAGACACAGCACAGAACTTAGTACAAGACAAGACACAGCACAGAACTTAGTACAAGACACGACACAGAATTTAGTACAAGATAAGACACAGCAAAGGACTTAGTACAAGACACAACACAGAACTTAGTACAAGACACAACACAGAACTTAGTACAAGACAAGACAACACAGAACTTAGTACAAGACAAGACACAACACAGAACTTAGTACAAGACAAGACACAGCACAGAACTTACTACAAGACAAGACAAAGAACTTATCACAAGACAAGACACAACACAGAACTTAGCACAAGACACTGAACTTAGTACAAGACAAGACACAGCACAGAACTTAGTGCAAGACAAGACACAACACAGAACTTAGCACAAGAAAAGACCCAGAACATAGCTCAAGACAAGACACAACACAGAACTTAGTGCAAGACAAGACACAGAACTTAGTACAAGACAAGACACAACACAGAACTTAGTGCATGACACAGAACTTAGTACAAGACAAGACACAACACAGAACTTAGTACAAGACAAGACAAGACAAGACACAGAACTTAGTACAAAACAACACACGACACAGAACTTAGCACAAGACAAGATACGACACAGGACTTAGCACACGACAAGACACAACACAGAACTTAGCACACGACAAGACACCACACAGAACTTAGCACAAGACAAGACACAGCACAGAACTTAGTACAAGATACGACACAGAATTTAGTACAAGACAAGACACAAGACAGAACTTAGTACAACAAAAGACATAACACAGAACTTAATACAAGACAAGACACAGCACAGAACTTAGTACAAGTCAAGACACAGGACTTAGCACACGACAAGACACAACACAGAACTTAGCACAAGACAAGACACAGCACAGAACTTAGTACAAGATACAACAAAGAACTCAGTACAAAACAAGACACAAGATAGAACTTAGTACAAGACAAGACAGAGAACATAGCAAAAGACAAGACACAGCACAGAACTTAGTACAAGACAAGACAACACAGAAGTTAGCACAAGACACAACACAGAACTTAGTGCAAGACAAGACACAGAACTTAGTACAAGTCAAGACACAACACAGAACTTAACACAAGAAAAGACAGAACTTAGCAGAAGACAAGACACAGAACTTAGCACAAGACAAGACACGACACAGAACTTATTACAAGATACAACACAGAATTTAGTACAAGACAAGACCCAGAACATAGCACAAGACAAGACACAACACAGAACTTAGGACAAGACAAGACACGACACAGAACATAGTACAAGACAAGACACAACACAGAACTTAGCACAAGAAAAGACCCAGAACATAGCACAAGACAAGACACAACACAGAACTTAGCACAAGACAAGGCACAACACAGAACTAAGTACAAGACAAGGCACGACACAGAACTTAGTACAAGATACGATAAAGAACTTAGCACAAGAAAAGACCCAGAACATAGTACAAGACAAGACACAACACAGAACTTAGCACAAGAAAAGACCCAGAACATAGCACAAGACAAGACACAACACAGAACTTAGCACAAGACAAGGCACAACACAGAACTAAGTACAAGACAAGACACGACACAGAACATAGCACAAGACAAGACACAACACAGAACTTAGTACAAGACAAGACACGACACAGAACATAGTACAAGACAAGACACAACACAGAACTTAGCACAAGAAAAGACCCAGAACATAGCACAAGACAAGACACAACACAGAACTTAGTACAAGACAAGACACGACACAGAACATAGCACAAGACAAGACACAACACAGAACTTAGTACAAGACAAGACACAACACAGAACTTAGCACAAGAAAAGACACAGAACATAGCACAAGACAAAACACAACACAGAACTTAGTGCAAGACAAGACACAGAACTTAGTACAAAACAAGACACAATACAGAACTTAGCACAAGAGAAGACACAACACAGAACTTAGTACAAGACAAGACACAGCACAGAACTTAGTACAAGACAAGACAAGATACAGAACTTAGTACAAAACAAGACACGACACAGAACTTAGTAGAAGACAAGACAAGACACAGAACTTAGTACAAGACAAGACAAGACACAGAACTTAGTACAAAACAAGACACGACACAGAACTTAGCACAAGACAAGACACGACACAGAACTTAGTAGAAGACAAGACACAACACAGAACATAGTACAAGACACAACAAAGAACTCAATACAAGACAAGACACAATACAGAACTTAGTACAACAAAAGACACAACACAGAACTTAGTACAAGACAAGACACAGCACAGAACTTAGTACAAGACAAGACAGAGAACATAGCACAAGACAAGACACAACACAGAACTTAGTGCAAGACAAGACACAGAACTTAGTACAAGACAAGACACAGCACAACTTAGTACAAGACTAGACACAGCACAGAACTTAGTACAAGACAAGACACAGCACAGAACTTAGTACAAGACTAGACACAGCACAGAACTTAGTACAAGACAAGACACAGCACAGAACTTAGTACAAGACACGACACAGAATTTAGTACAAGATAAGACACAGCAAAGGACTTAGTACAAGACACAACACAGAACTTAGTACAAGACACAACACAGAACTTAGTACAAGACAAGACAACACAGAACTTAGTACAAGACAAGACACAACACAGAACTTAGTACAAGACAAGACACAGCACAGAACTTACTACAAGACAAGACAAAGAACTTATCACAAGACAAGACACAACACAGAACTTAGCACAAGACACTGAACTTAGTACAAGACAAGACACAGCACAGAACTTAGTGCAAGACAAGACACAACACAGAACTTAGCACAAGAAAAGACCCAGAACATAGCTCAAGACAAGACACAACACAGAACTTAGTGCAAGACAAGACACAGAACTTAGTACAAGACAAGACACAACACAGAACTTAGTGCATGACACAGAACTTAGTACAAGACAAGACACAACACAGAACTTAGTACAAGACAAGACAAGACAAGACACAGAACTTAGTACAAAACAACACACGACACAGAACTTAGCACAAGACAAGATACGACACAGGACTTAGCACACGACAAGACACAACACAGAACTTAGCACACGACAAGACACCACACAGAACTTAGCACAAGACAAGACACAGCACAGAACTTAGTACAAGATACGACACAGAATTTAGTACAAGACAAGACACAAGACAGAACTTAGTACAACAAAAGACATAACACAGAACTTAATACAAGACAAGACACAGCACAGAACTTAGTACAAGTCAAGACACAGGACTTAGCACACGACAAGACACAACACAGAACTTAGCACAAGACAAGACACAGCACAGAACTTAGTACAAGATACAACAAAGAACTCAGTACAAAACAAGACACAAGATAGAACTTAGTACAAGACAAGACAGAGAACATAGCAAAAGACAAGACACAGCACAGAACTTAGTACAAGACAAGACAACACAGAAGTTAGCACAAGACACAACACAGAACTTAGTGCAAGACAAGACACAGAACTTAGTACAAGTCAAGACACAACACAGAACTTAACACAAGAAAAGACAGAACTTAGCAGAAGACAAGACACAGAACTTAGCACAAGACAAGACACGACACAGAACTTATTACAAGATACAACACAGAATTTAGTACAAGACAAGACCCAGAACATAGCACAAGACAAGACACAACACAGAACTTAGGACAAGACAAGACACGACACAGAACATAGTACAAGACAAGACACAACACAGAACTTAGCACAAGAAAAGACCCAGAACATAGCACAAGACAAGACACAACACAGAACTTAGCACAAGACAAGGCACAACACAGAACTAAGTACAAGACAAGGCACGACACAGAACTTAGTACAAGATACGATAAAGAACTTAGCACAAGAAAAGACCCAGAACATAGTACAAGACAAGACACAACACAGAACTTAGCACAAGAAAAGACCCAGAACATAGCACAAGACAAGACACAACACAGAACTTAGCACAAGACAAGGCACAACACAGAACTAAGTACAAGACAAGACACGACACAGAACATAGCACAAGACAAGACACAACACAGAACTTAGTACAAGACAAGACACAACACAGAACTTAGCACAAGAAAAGACCCAGAACATAGCACAAGACAAAACACAACACAGAACTTAGTGCAAGACAAGACACAGAACTTAGTACAAGACAAGACACAATACAGAACTTAGCACAAGAGAAGACACAACACAGAACTTAGTACAAGACAAGACACAGCACAGAACTTAGTACAAGACAAGACAAGATACAGAACTTAGTACAAAACAAGACACGACACAGAACTTAGTAGAAGACAAGACAAGACACAGAAATTAGTACAAAACAAGACACGACACAGAACTTAGCACAAGACAAGACACGACACAGAACTTAGTAGAAGACAAGACACAACACAGAACATAGTACAAGACACAACAAAGAACTCAATACAAGACAAGACACAATACAGAACTTAGTACAACAAAAGACACAACACAGAACTTAGTACAAGACAAGACACAGCACAGAACTTAGTACAAGACAAGACAGAGAACATAGCACAAGACAAGACACAATACAGAACTTAGCACAAGACAAGACACAACACAGAACTTAGTACAAGACAAGACACAGCACAGAACTTAGTACAAGACAAGACAAGATACAGAACTTAGTACAAAACAAGACATGACACAGAACTTAGTAGAAGACAAGACAAGACACAGAACTTAGTACAAGACAAGACAAGACAAGACACAGAACTTAGTACAAAACAAGACACGACACAGAACTTAGCACAAGACAAGACACGACACAGAACTTAGTAGAAGACAAGACACAGCACAGAACTTAGTGCAAGACAAGACACAGAACTTAGTACAAGTAAAGACACAACACAGAACTTAGCACAAGACAATACACAACACAGAACTTAGCACAAGACAACACAGAACTTAGTGCAAGACAAGACAGAACTTAGTACAAGACAAGACACAACATAGAACTTAACACAAGAAAAGACAGAACTTAGCAGAAGACAAGACACAGAACTTAGCACAAGACAAGACACAACACAGAACTTAGCACAAGACAAGACACAACACAGAACTTAGCACAAGACAAGACACAACACAGAACTAAGTACAAGACAAGACACGACACAGAACTTAGTACAAGATATGACACAGAATTTAGTACAAGACAAGACACAGCACAGAACTTAGTACAAGACAAGACACAAGACAGAACTTAGTACAACAAAAGACACAGCACAGAATTTAGTACAAGACAAGACACATAACTTAGCACAAGACAAGACAAAACACAGAACTTAGCACAAGACAAGACACAGCACAGAACTTAGTACAAGACAAGAGAAGACACTGAACTTAGTACAAGACAAGAGAAGACACTGAACGTAGTACAAGACAAGACAGCACAGAACTTCGTATGAGACAAGACACAGCACAGAACTTAGCACAAAACAAGACACAACACAGAACTTAGTACAAGACAAGACACGACACAGAACTTAGTACAAGACAAGACACGACACAGAACTTAATACAAGACAAGACACAGCACAGAACTTTGTACGAGACAAGACACAGCACAGAACTTAGCACAAAACAAGACACAACACAGAACTTAGTACAAGACAAGACATGACACAGAACTTAGTACAAGACAAGACAGCACAGAACTTAGTACAAGACACGACACAGAATTTAGTACAAGAAACGACACGACACAGAACTTAATACAAGACAAGACACAACACAGAACTTAGTACAAGACAAGACACAGCACAGAACTTAGCACAAGACAAGACACAACACTGAACTTAGTACAAGACAAGACAGCACAGAACTTAGTACAAGACACAACAAAGAACTTATTACAAAACAAGACACAGCACAGAACTTAGTACAAGACAAGAGAAGACACTGAACTTAGTACAAGACAAGACACTGAACTTAGTACAAGACAAGACAGCACAGAACTTCGTACGAGACAAGACACAGCACAGAACTTAGCACAAAACAAGACACAACACAGAACTTAGTACAAGACAAGACACGACACAGAACTTAGTACAAGACAAGAGAAGACACTGAACTTAGTACAAGACAAGACAGCACAGAACTTCGTACGAGACAAGACACGGCATTGAACTTAGTACAAGACAAGACACAGCACAGAACTTAGTACAAGACAAGACACAGCACAGAAATTAGTACAAGACAAGCACGACACAGTACTTAGTACAAGACAAGACACGACACAGAACTTAGTACAAGAGAAGACACAGCACATTATTTAGTATAAGACAAGACAGCACAGAACCTAGTACAAGACAAGACACGACACAGAACTTAGTACAAGACAAGTTACAACAACGAACTTAGTACAAGACAAGTTACAACACAGAACTTAGTACAAGACAAGTTACAACACAGAAGTCAGTACAAGACAAGACACGACACAGAAGCAGAAAGATACGCAACAAAGCAAAGCAACAGGGTATAAAGTGAAAAAATTAAATAAAAATAAGAACAGACACAGCCGTTAAGAACACTAAAAGCAATGTTAAACTAGGAGGAAACAATAAGTAAAATTCATATATGCTGACTTTACAAACCAACAGACTAAATGTATTGGTGATGTCTGTGTGTCTGTGTGTGTGTGTGTGTGTGTGTGTTGTGTATATTTTCAAAATAAATGCATGTTATTTCTCTCTCTCTGTCTACCCTCTCCACCTGACCTGGATATGCACCAGTTTGCCTACAGGACTAACTATGTGAGGATGTTATTGTCATTCCTCACAAGTTGGTGATGAAACTAAATACTCTGGGCCTTGGTTCCTTTGTGTTCATGTGTCATGGACTTCCTCGAAGACCGACCACAGTAAGTGGGGCTGATTTTAGAAGGGGATGAGACGGCCTACAGCATTGAGGTGGATCATCTCACTGAGTATGTTTACATGCACACTAATACTCCGCTATTAATCCAAATATGACAATATTCTGCATTTGAGACAGGTCATGTAAGCAGCTTATTCCGGTTGGACATTCAGAATAAGGCTTTTTCTGAATGTAGAATGTTCCGATGAAGACGTGTGTGATATTCTGGTATTAGTCAGGTTTTAGAGGCGTTCTTTGGACATGTATACAGCGCATTCAGAATCTGTGTCTCAATCAGGGATTTTACTGCAGTTTGTGACAGTTTACAGCCTCTTGCCTGTTTATGGTTTTTAAATCAGCTCTGTGCGTTGCTACGGTTACTGCACACAAACCAACCAGCTGACAGTTTGCAGGGCTGCAGACCCGATAAGAAGGAGAAACACAGCTACTTTTAAACATTATCAAAGACTCCGATATCAACAGGCTTTTGGATGCGAGCTGACCTTTTCTAGAAGCTGTTTGAAGGAATGAAAGAGGGAAGCAATGTTTACACGCTGGAACATGCTGGAAAAACATATTTTGCACAGCTACATGTAAACGGGACTATTAGAGGAATATTCTCTTTCAGTAGCCCTGGAAACAGCTTAGAGGAATATCGTCTTTTTTAGAATAAAGGGCAGAAACTGGAATATTATGTGCATGTAAACATACTCAGTGTCTTGGTCCTTTATACCTCTAAAACAGGAGATGATCCAGCCTGGTCTCACAGAGATCCGTGAAATGATCACGAACTGTTAGCAGCGTATTACGTGGTGGTGGCACGGAATGGGTGAAAAATCCGTGTGGCTACCACGGAAAACAATGCCAACGTAAAGTCAACGGGAAGATGACGTAGCATTAGGAGCGACTACGGTAGTGAGTAGTATGAAAAGCTGAAATTCTGCGTAGGGAGGTTGGATGGGGGGGAGGATGGGTCAAACACAGGACTTTCACCCAGGAGACCGGGGGTCGTGTCCTACATGTCACGTTTCCTAAAGTCGCTTTCTTCTTTTCCGTCCCGTTCTTCCCGCATGTCACAGAACCATACGCCCACCCACGACATTTTCCTTAACTTAAGGGGCCGTGTTTATGTCAATGAATTCTTCCGTGGGCCCATCACAAAATGTTTTGTGATTCTGTGAAACTGCCCCAGATTTTGAGTTAAGGGGCCGTGTTCATTTCAGGGAATTCTGTGAGATCAGGTTGGATGATCACTGACTTTAGAATATCATCATCGTGGCTTCATCGCGGGGTTTGCAGCTTTTCGATGATGTTCACGTCGCGTAATTACATCAATTCATAACGTTTCCATGGCAACAGGGGAAAACAGCTGCTCTTGTGTGAAGTACACGCAACATTTTTCAACTTTCTGCTAAGATATATGGGTCTTTTTTGCAACAAAAATGCGGGGATTATGAAATCATGCAAACCTGCATATTTTGCGCGGAAATCTACAATTTAGTGCCGAAAGTGCGGCGTTTTTGAAATGCGGCCCCCGAAATAAATATGCAGACTTTGGCTGATTATGCATTGAATTATGAGATCACATAATCACGTTTTTCTGGAGGAACTGTAGAGTCACACTGTCGAACCAGCTGACGTGGACCATCAACGCCCTTTTACTGATGCTGCTAGTCCTGTCCTGTCGTTTATATCACAGATTTATTTCATGTTCATATATAATGTTAATATATAATGTTTATATATAATGTTAATATATAATGTTTATATATAATGTTTATATGTAATGTTCATATATAATGTTAATATATGTTTATATATAATGTTTATATATAATGTTCATATATAATGTTCATATATAATGTTCACATATAATGTTCATATATAATGTTAATATATAATGTTTATATATAATGTTCACATATAATGTTCACATATAATGTTCATATATATTGTTCATATATAATGTTAATATATGTTAATATATAATGTTAATATATAATGTTCATATATAATGTTTATATATGTTAATATATAATGTTCATATATAATGTTAACATATAATGTTAATATATAATGTTTATATAATGTTATATATAATGTTCATATATAATGTTCATATATAATGTTCATATATAATGTTTATATATGTTAATATATAATGTTAATATATAATGTTCATATATAATGTTTATATATGTTAATATATAATGTTCATATATAATGTTTATATATAATGTTTATATATAATGTTAATATATAATGTTTATTTATGTTTATATATAATGTTAATGTATAATATTCATATATAATGTTCATATATAATGTTTATATGTTAATATATAATGTTCATATAGAATGTTTATATATGTTAATATATAATGTTCATATATAATGTTCATATATAATGTTTATATATAATGTTCATAATAATGTATATTATGTCATATATAATGTTCATATATAATGTTTATATATAATGTTCATATATAATGTTCATATATAATGTTTATATATGTTAATATATAATGTTCATATATAATGTTTATATATGTTAATATATAATGTTCATATATAATGTTTATATATGTTAATATATAATGTTCATATATAATGTTAATATATGTTTATATATAATGTTAATATATAATGTTCATATATGTTTATATATGTTAATATATAATGTTAATGTATAATATTCATATATAATGTTCATATATAATGTTTATATATGTTTCATATATAATGTTCATATATATGTTATATATAATGTTTCATATATATGTTTATATATAATGTTTATATATGTTCATATATATGTTCATATATAATGTTATATATATGTTATATATAATGTTCATATATAATGTTTATATATATGTTCATATATAATGTTCATATATAATGTTCAATTATAATGTTCATATATAATGTTTATATATGTTAATATATAATGTTCATATATAATGTTAATATATGTTTATATATAATGTTAATGTATAATATTCATATATAATGTTCATATATAATGTTTATATATGTTAATATATAATGTTCATATATAATGTTAATATATAATGTTCATATATAATGTTCATATATAATGTTTATAAATGTTAATATATAATGTTCATATATAATGTTCATATATAATGTTTATATATAATGTTCATATATAATGTTCATATATAATGTTTATATATGTTTATATATAATGTTCATATATAATGTTAATATATAATGTTTATATATAATGTTCATATATAATGTTCATATATAATGTTCATATATAATGTTTATATATAATGTTCATATATAATGTTTATTTATGTTTATATATAATGTTCATATATAATATTCATATATAATGTTCATATATAATGTTTATATATGTTAATATATAATGTTCATATATAATGTTTATATATGTTAATATATAATGTTCATATATAATGTTTATATATGTTAATATATAATGTTCATATATAATGTTTATATATGTTAATATATAATGTTCATATATAATGTTTATATATGTTCATATATAATGTTCATATATAATGTTCATATATAATGTTTATATATGTTAATATATAATGTTCATATATAATGTTTATATATAATGTTCATATATAATATTCATATATAATGTTCATATATAATGTTTATAATGTTTATATATGTTATATATAATGTTTATATATAATGTTCATATATAATGTTCATATATATGTTATATATAATGTTCATATATAATGTTTATATATGTTATATATGTTTCATATATATGTTTATATATAATGTTCATATATAATGTTCATATATAATGTTCATATATAATGTTTATATATAATGTTCATATATAATGTTCATATATAATGTTTATATATGTTTATATATAATGTTCATATATAATGTTTATATATAATGTTCATATATAATGTTCATATATAATATTCATATATATGTTCATATATAATGTTCATATATAATGTTTATATATGTTAATATATAATGTTCATATATAATGTTCATATATAATGTTCATATATAATGTTCATATATAATGTTCATATATAATGTTTATATAATGTTCATATATAATGTTCATATATGTTTATATATGTTAATATATAATGTTCATATATGTTTATATATGTTAATATATAATGTTCATATATAATGTTTATATATAATGTTCATATATAATGTTCAAATATCATGTTCATATATAATGTTTATATATGTTAATATATAATGTTCATATAATGTTCATATATGTTTATACATAATGTTAATATATAATGTTTATATATGTTTATATATGTTAATATATAATGTTAATGTATAATATTCATATATAATGTTCATATATAATGTTTATATATGTTAATATATAATGTTAATATATAATGTTCATATATAATGTTCATATATAATATTAATATATAATGTTCATATATAATGTTTATATATAATGTTCATATATAATGTTAATATATAATCTTCATATATAATGTTCATATATAATGTTTATATATGTTTATATATAATGTTCATATATAATGTTTATATATAATGTTCATATATAATGTTCATATATAATGTTTCTATATAATGTTCATATATAATGTTCATATATAATGTTCATATATAATGTTCATATATAATGTTAATATATAATGTTCATATATAATGTTCATATATAATGTTTATATAATGTTTATATATAATGTTCATATATATGTTATATATATGTTCATATATAATGTTCATATATAATGTTCATATATAATGTTCATATATAATGTTCATATATAATGTTTATATATGTTTATATATAATGTTCATATATAATGTTCATATATAATGTTTATATATGTTAATATATAATGTTCATATATAATGTTCATATATAATGTTTATATATAATGTTCATATATAATGTTCATATATAATGTTTATATATGTTAATATATAATGTTCATATATAATGTTCATATATAATGTTCATATATAATGTTCATGTATAATGTTTATATATGTTAATATATAATGTTCATATATAATATTCATATATACTGTTCAAATATCATGTTCATATATAATGTTTATATAATGTTCATATATAATGTTCATATATAATGTTCATATATAATGTTCATATATAATGTTCATATATGTTCATATATAATGTTCATATATAATGTTAATATATAATGTTCATATATAATGTTCATATATAATGTTTATATATGTTAATATATAATGTTAATGTATAATATTCATATATAATGTTCATATATAATGTTTATATATGTTTATATATAATGTTCATATATAATGTTATATATAATGTTTATATATAATGTTAATATATAATGTTCATATATAATGTTTATATATGTTAATATATAATGTTCATATATAATGTTTATATACATATAATGTTCATATATAATGTTCATATATAATGTTTATATATAATGTTAATATATAATGTTCATATATAATGTTTATATATGTTTATATATAATGTTCATATATAATGTTCATATATAATGTTCATATATAATGTTCATATATAATGTTCATATATAATGTTTATATATGTTAATATATAATGTTCATATATATGTTCATATATAATGTTAATATATAATGTTCATATATGTTTATATATATGTTCATATAATGTTAATGTATAATATTCATATATAATGTTCATATATAATGTTTATATATGTTAATATATAATGTTCATATATAATATTCATATATAATGTTCATATATAATGTTCATATATAATGTTTATATAATGTTCATATATAATGTTCATATATAATGTTTATATATGTTAATATATAATGTTCATATATAATGTTTATATATGTTATATAATGTTAATATATAATGTTCATATATAATGTTCATATATAATGTTCATATATAATGTTCATATATAATGTTCATATATAATGTTTATATATAATGTTCATATATAATGTTTATATATAATGTTCATATATAATGTTCATATATGTTTATATATAATGTTTATATATAATGTTAATATATAATGTTCATATATAATGTTTATATATAATGTTCATATATAATGTTCATATATAATATTTATATATGTTCATATATAATGTTAATATATAATGTTCATATATAATGTTTATATATGTTATATATAATGTTCATATATAATGTTATATATAATGTTCATATATAATGTTATATATAATGTTCATATATAATGTTCATATATATGTTATATATAATGTTCATATATAATGTTCATATATAATGTTTATATATGTTAATATATAATGTTCATATATAATGTTCATATATAATGTTTATATATGTTAATATATAATGTTCATATATAATGTTTATATATGTTAATATATAATGTTCATATATGTTTATATATGTTAATATATAATGTTCATATATAATGTTTATATATAATGTTCATATATAATGTTATATATAATGTTATATATAATGTTCATATATAATGTTTATATATGTTAATATATAATGTTAATATATAATGTTAATATATAATGTTCATATATGTTTATATAAAATGTTAATATATAATGTTCATATATAATGTTTATATATGTTAATATATAATGTTCATATATAATGTTTATATATAATGTTCATATATAATGTTTATATATGTTTATATATAATGTTCATATATAATGTTCATATATAATGTTCATATATAATGTTCATATATAATGTTTATATATGTTTATATATAATGTTCATATATAATGTTCATATATAATGTTTATATATAATGTTCATATATAATGTTCTATATAATGTTATATATAATGTTTATATATAATGTTATATATAATGTTTATATATGTTATATATAATGTTCATATATAATGTTTATATATAATGTTATATAATGTTATATATAATGTTATATATAATGTTATATATAATGTTCTATATATGTTTATATATGTTTATATAATGTTATATATAATGTTCATATATAATGTTCATATATGTTTATATATGTTCATATATAATGTTTATATATGTTTATATAATGTTCATATATAATGTTCATATATAATGTTATATATAATGTTCATATATAATGTTTATATAATGTTTCATATATAATGTTCATATATAATGTTATATATATGTTTATATATAATGTTCATATAATGTTCATATATAATGTTATATATAATGTTATATAATGTTCATATATAATGTTCATATATAATGTTTATATATGTTTCATATATAATGTTATATAATGTTATATATAATGTTCATATATAATGTTATATATGTTATATATAATGTTCATATATAATGTTCATATATAATGTTTATATATGTTAATATATAATGTTCATATATAATGTTCATATATAATGTTTATATATAATGTTCATATATAATGTTCATATATAATGTTTATATATGTTAATATATAATGTTCATATATAATATTCATATATAATGTTCATATATAATGTTCATATATAATGTTTATATATGTTAATATATAATGTTCATATATAATGTTAATATATGTTTATATATAATGTTAATATATAATATTCATATATAATGTTAATATATGTTTATATATAATGTTAATGTATAATATTCATATATAATGTTCATATATAATATTCATATATAATGTTCATATATAATGTTTATATATGTTTATATATAATGTTCATATATAATGTTTATATATAATGTTCATATATAATGTTTATATACATATAATGTTCATATATGTTGATATATAATGTTTATATATAATGTTAATATATAATGTTCATATATAATGTTTATATATGTTTATATATAATGTTCATATATAATGTTAATATATAATGTTCATATATAATGTTTATGTATGTTTATATATAATGTTCATATATAATGTTAATATATAATGTTCATATATAATGTTTATATATGTTAATATATAATGTTCATATATAATGTTTATATATAATGTTCATATATAATGTTCATATATAATGTTCAAATATCATGTTCATATATAATGTTTATATATGTTAATATATAATGTTCATATATAATGTTCAAATATAATGATCATATATAATGTTTATATATGTTAATATATAATGTTAATGTATAATACTCATATATAATGTTCATATATAATGTTAATGTATAATATTCATATATAATGTTAATGTATAATATTCATATATAATGTTCATATATAATGTTTATATATAATGTTCATATATAATGTTTATATATGTTAATATATAATGTTCATATATAATGTTAATATATAATGTTTATATGTTAATATATAATGTTCATATATAATGTTGATATATAATGTTCATATATAATGTTTATATATGTTTATATATAATGTTCATATATAATGTTTATATACATATAATGTTCATATATAATGTTGATATATAATGTTCATATATAATGTTTATATATAATGTAAATATATAATGTTTATATATAATGTTCATATATAATGTTCATATATAATGTTTATATATGTTAATATATAATGTTTATATATAATGTTTATATATGTTCATATATAATGTTAATATATAATGTTCATATATAATGTTCATATATGTTTATATATAATGTTAACATATAATGTTCATATATAATGTTTATATATGTTTATATATAATGTTCATATATAATGTTTATATATGTTTATATATAATGTTCATATATAATGTTAATATATAATCTTCATATATAATGTTTATATGTAATGTTCATATATAATGTTTATGTATAATGTTTATATATACTGTTCATATATGTTTATATGTACTTTTTTAAGTTCCTCTCTGAGAATAAAGCCAGAATAACATATATATTATAATATTTATTGTGCACTTGTATGAAGACAGTAAAGGGTCTATGTCTTTTATTTTTTAAACAAAGACTTTATATTTCAAAATGAAAGCATGTTTTTGCTGCCTACCCTCTTCCTCTTCAGACAGCTCCCCCTCCTCCGTCACCTCCACCTCCACCTCCTCCGTCTCCTTCTCCTTCTCTGAAACACAACACACTCCGTCTGCAGGCCTCTCTTGATAGCATATTATAACAATAGCATATAATAATAATAATAATAATAATGATAATAATAAATAATAAATAATAATAATTATTACCCTCCACAGGAGCCGTAGAAACCGTCATTGTCAGGATGACGACCATTGACACAATCAACAGGTTTCTGTCGGGACGCAGAAGAATCAATATGTTATAAATAAATAAATGTATGTGTATATTTACACACATATATATATATATATATATATATATATATATATATATATATATATATATATATATATATAGAAGGGCTGTCAGCGTTAACGCGTTAATCGCGATGCGATTAAGGGCCGACCCGATGCGATACATTTTTTTTAATCGCATTAATTGCATGCCGGCATTTATTAATTTATGTTCCACTTCACTGGGCTTGGCGTGGTCCTAACAGGCTACTATTTTGACCCTTTGCAGCACCGTTACTGATCATCAAGCTGCCACTTCCTTCTAACACATGGAGAAACACAGCAGCAATAACTTTGAATTGAGCTTTTTATTTTCCAAAACTCCCGGACGGCCCGTAGACAAATCTAAAGCCATATGCACATTGTGTAAAGCCGAATTAAAATATCACCGAAGCACATCAAGCTTGAGCTACCACCTACGGAGCTAAGCATAGTAGTACAGTTAACGTGATGCTACCCGCTAGCGGGCTAAATGAGTAGCAACTACCTGCAGACCTGTCAGCATCGTAGAAGACTCGGGTCTTAAAGACGTACTACGGTTGGCATGTTCTGACCCGTCTCGTTGCCGTCGAGGGGGACAGTAGTTCCACCACACACAGCCTGTACCACACGGAGAAAGCAGCCACACTGGAACTGCTGCAAGGTGCTGCAAACGCTGTCTCATTAACCGGTGTTCAGTGATCAGGACGTCAGTGAGGAATCAACATTATTTAGGAGTTACTAAACACTATATTGACTCTGGTAAGGATAAAGATTTTTTTACTTAGCTACTTGGAGGAATTGTGCAATAATGACAGATTCACACATTTTTCTTTTGTTTACAGTAAATAAATAATTACAAATCTTAAAATCAAGTTCATAAAGTCACTTTCTTTGCATTCATTTGATTCCCAATCAAGATCCACTGGTAAGAATGGCATTCAATTGTTAATATGTATGTCATGTAACATATGAGTGATTAGTTCTCAGCAGTTTAGACAGAGAGGACTCAATGTTATTTATAATTATTTATATATACTGAACATATATCGCTGACATTAATTTTGTGTCCCATTTTCTACATATTTTGTTTGCTTCTTCCTATGTTCGTGTCACTTTTTTCGAGGTTTTTAAAAAAATGTTTTGGTCGTTGTTTTTTTCTGGCTGCAGTAGGTCAACAACAACAGAAACCTTCAAAAAATCATGAATCACTAGAAAACTAGAACCAGAACCAGCGACTGTCATGAAACCATCTAAAGTTTCCAGAGTCTGAGAAGTGAAGCTGAAACTCCTTAATTAGTAGTAGTAGATTTATTTGTTTTGATTAGGACAATGCACATTAATCAACATTTCTGTAAATGCGCCAGTGTTAGCCAGTCGACTAATTTTCAATTGTAGTCCTAGTTACATGCATGTCTTTATGGTTGGAGGAAACCCACGCAAACACAGGGAGAACATGCACATCCACACAGACAGGCCCAGAATGACTTGGATTCGAAACCAGAACCTTCTTGCTGTGAAGCAGAAGTGCTAACCACTGAACCACCGTGCTACCTACATTAAAGCTGCATTCTCTCTGATTTCCAGCAGGGGGAGACTCCTTAAAGTTGTATTCTCTCTAACTTCCTGCAGGGGGAGACTCCTTAAAGCTGTATTCTCTCTAACGTCCAGCAGGGGGCGACTCCTTAAAGCTGTATTCTCTCTAACTTCCTGCAGGTGGAGACTCCTTAAAGCTGTATTCTCTCTAACTTCCTGCAGGTGGAGACTCCTTAAAGCTGCTTTCTATCTGACTTCCAGCAGGGGGAGACTCCTTAAAGCTGCATTCTCTCTAACTTCCTGCAGGGGGAGACTCCTTAAAGCTGTATTCTCTCTAACTTCCTGCAGGGGGCGACTCCTTAAAGCTGTATTCTCTCTAACTTCCTGCAGGTGGAGACTCCTTAAAGCTGCTTTCTATCTGACTTCCAGCAGGGGGAGACTCCTTAAAGCTGTATTCTCTCTAACTTCCTGCAGGTGGAGACTCCTTAAAGCTGTATTCTCTCTAACTTCCTGCAGGTGGAGACTCCTTAAAGCTGCTTTCTATCTGACTTCCAGCAGAGGGAGACTCCTTAAAGCTGCATTCTCTCTAACTTCCTGCAGGGGGAGACTCCTTAAAGCTGTATTCTCTCTAACTTCCTGCAGGGGGCGACTCCTTAAAGCTGTATTCTCTCTAACTTCCTGCAGGTGGAGACTCCTTAAAGCTGCTTTCTATCTGACTTCTAGCAGGGGGAGACTCCTTAAAGCTGTATTCTCTCTGACTTCCTGCAGGGGGAGACTCCTTAAAGCTGCATTCTCTCTAACTTCCTGCAGGGGGAGACTCCTTAAAGCTGCATTCTCTCTAACTTCCTGCCGGGGGAGACTCCTTAAAGCTGTATTCTCTCTGACTTCCGGCAGGGGGAGACTCCTTAAAGCTGCATTCTCTCTAACTTCCAGCAGGGGGAGACTCCTTAAAGCTGTATTCTCTCTGACTTCCGGCAGGGGGAGACTCCCTCAGAAGGAATCACTTCACATGGGTAGGCACTTGTAATGACATTTCGAGCATGTTTAGAGGGTTAAAACAGGTTTAAAACCTGCCCTGTTTAAGCCTGTTGGGTGCTAACTCTAGCAGGAGGATAACACGGTGTAGGCAGCACTGATTGTTTTTGTTTTTTTTGCTACTGCCAGCACTCCAAATTTCCAAAAAACAGAGTTATGGGTTGAAATTGACCGGAATTCTCCTTTAAGGACAAAATGGCGGACCCTAAAACGTGAACTCTGACCCCGTGTGGGGGCGGGGCTTCCTCTGTGACCACGACACAACTAACATTTCCATGAAGACAGAAACATTCATATAAAACACAGAATAACACAGCAGCAGTAGTGATCGCAGTATAATTAGTCTCCATCATTTCTGATCTGATTTCTGATTGGATACGAGTCAGATCCAATCAAAGTTTATATTTGAGATATTAACGAGATTCTCAGAGAACTGACAACGTTAGATATCCTTATAAAAACATTAAGAACTGAGCCCTAAATAGTTGGTTTAAAGCACTCACACTTATTTTATGTTATTGGTTTCCACAGAAGTATAGCCTGCACATACTACAGATTAATATAACATCAGTAGTACAGTACATATAACATAATCAATAAAAGATGTGATGGACACTCTAATGCATCATCCAATTAAAATAGAAAGAGAAAAAAGCCCAAAACTAAAATTACACCCAACATCAGATCAGCAGAGCAGAAATATAAAAGGTATAATAATATAATACACAGACACACAGACACACACACACACACACACACACACACACACACACACACACACACACACACACAAACACACACACACACACACACACACACACACACACACACACACACACACACACACACACACACACACACACATACACACACAAACACACACACATCCTGTTTCATCTTCCGTGTCAGTGAACGCCTGTAACTTTAAACCAATCAGACGTTGAGATGGTCGACAGATACTAGCTGCAGGTACGAGTTATATAAGTACTACGATTATGAAGTTAGAAACAGTAAATATGGGTTTATTATACAAAGAAGGAAGTATCATGTTTAGAGATCTGTTGATGAATAAAGTTTATTATATATATATATATATATATATATATATATATATGTATACTATGCAGACAGTTCAAATAACATCACTCAAACTAAGCAGTATAATTAGTAGTATAATGTGTAGTAGAGAGCAGTATAATTAGTAGTACAATGTGTAGTAGAGAGCAGTATAATTAGTAGTATAATGTGTAGTAGAGTGCAGTATAATTAGTAGTATAATGTGGAGTAGAGAGCAGTATAATTAGTAGTATAATGTGGAGTAGAGAGCAGTATAACTAGTAGTATAATGTGTAGTAGAGAGCAGTATAATAGTAGTATAATGTGTAGTAGAGAGCCGTATAATTAGTACTATAATGTGTAGTAGGGAGCAGTATAATTAGTAGTATAATGTGGAGTAGAGAGCAGTATAATTAGAAGTATAATGTGTACTCACGGTGGCAGCATGCTGCTGCAGTCGGAGAGTTTTCTGTTGAAGTGAAGAGACGAAAAACTGCAGCTCCTCCTCCAGCTCTCATATTTATACACAGAGACAGAGGGGAGGGGTTAGACTACGGCAGAATACTACTAATAGTACTGCACACACTCATATTTATACACAGACAGAGACAGACAGAGAGGGGAGGGGTTAGACTACTGCAGAATACTACTAATAGGACTGCACACACTCATATTTATACACAGACAGACAGAGAAAGAGGGGAGGGGTTACATTACTGCAGTACTAGTAACAGTACTGCCTGTATTTCTACTACTAAAAGAAGAAAACTCCTAACTTAACCTTTCTGTGACGGATCGTCAGGGCCACATGGAATCTGCAGAGTGTTCCCAGCATGCACTAGGGCAGAGTGTTTCCCAGCATGCACTGGGGCAGAGTGTTTCCCAGCATGCACCGGGGCAGGAAATACTGGACAGATCATCAGGGCCACATAAAGATACAGAATTTTCTGCAGATTTTAAACAAATGAAATAAACTCAGGATGTTAAAACATCTCCCAGAGCAGACAAGAGTGTTTCCCAGCATGCACTAGGGCAGAGTGTTTCCCAGCATGCACTAGGGCAGAGTATCTCTGGCTTTTTATCACCACGAGAACAGACACGTCTCTGCTGATTGGCTCTCAGCTGGGACACGCCCACCTAACTAATGGCGCTTTTCCATTACATGGTACCAGCTCGCCTCGACTCTACTCGCCTTTTTTGGTTTTCCATTACGAAAAAAAGTCCCTGGTACCTGCTAACTGTTACTTTTTTTAGTACCTCCTCTGTGGAGGTTCCCAGCGAGCTGAGGCGAGCCGAAAAGGTGACGTGAAAGCGACAGACGGGGGTGTCCTGAACAAACCCGCTATTTTTAAACAGTTCAGCCAACTGTGTATTTTTGCTGCCTCCAGTTTAATTTGAAACTAAATGTGTCTTCTGGCATCACACATCTTCCACGTTCTGTGTGTGTGTCGTTAGGTCACGGCAGTTTACTCCGTAGCCGCTTGTTTACAGTTCTGTGGAGGCTCCAGCAGAGCTTTCGCCGTAGCCTAACTACACACACACATGGTCGGCTCCACGCACACACCAGCGCACAAGTATAAACATCAGGCCACTACACAGGCTACGGAGAAAGCTCTGCGTGGAGCCTCCACAGAACTGTAAAACAAACTCAAGTGGCCTGATGTTTATACTTGTGCGCTAGTGTGTGCATCGATACGGCATAACGACCAGCCATGCTGAGGCGGTCCTAAAATCTGCAATGGAAAATGGACGCACAGTGTGTCGAGTAGAGTCGAGGCGAGTAGAGTCGAGGTGAGACGAGCAGGTACCATGTAATGGAAAAACGCCATATCATCTAGTATCAACAGCTGGTAACAACATCGTTCATAACAGACACAAACCGAGCAGCTCTGGAACGATAAAAACATTTTAATTTACATATCTTCATATTTAGGACTGTTGGTCTAGTTATTTACCTGTTTCATCTTTTTAGGGTCTTTGCATATGACTGATCCCCATGTGTTTCATATCAAAATGTTGAAACAAACTCAGCTTTCTGTGAGGTGATGCCCAACGTGGTTCCAGAGCAACGTGTGAAGAGATCATTTGGCCCTAAAGCAGAAATATGTGAAAACATACCTACACTCAATTGTTTTGGTGCTTAAAATTAGTTTTAAAAAATCTTGGGTTCACAAAAGTAGCGTAATATATTAACAGGTGGAACAGACAGGTGTGACAGACAGGTGGAACAGACAGGTGGAACAGACAGGTGTGACAGACAGGTGTGACAGACAGGTGGAACAGACAGGTGGAACAGACAGGTGGAACAGACAGGTGTGACAGACAGGTGGAACAGACAGGTGTGACAGACAGGTGGAACAGACAGGTGGAACAGACAGGTGTGACAGACAGGTGGAACAGACAGATGTGACAGACAGGTGTGACAGACAGGTGTGACAGACAGGTGGAACAGACATTATCACCTGTGAACTTCCTCAAAGCGTTCTGAAGGTTTTCTCAGAAATAGAGTTACAATCACTTTGGCACTAATTTCAGAACCTTGACGTCATTTTTCAAAACTCTAACACTTCTTTCAACTGCTTGGATACGATACACATAAACCTGAGATCAGCTGTTCATTTAACAAAGATCAGCTGTTCAATATGATACAACTTAACATCAAAGTACTACTACTTCAAAAGGCAATTCACACATTACATTTCAGATGATTGTCTATTCATTCCATTACAATGATCTAACTATCAATCAATACAACTACTCAAAATGATAAGTAACTGTTGTATTACTCTTAATGCAGAGTTGTATGGAAACAGATGTAGAATATACATATATATAATATTCCATGTTTAGATCATGAAAGTTTCAAGACAATTGTCACCAATTAGCGTGGAGCATGAACCAATTAGCAATTATAACCAATGTACTACTGTTTACCAGACACTGTTTCTATGGTCTCATGTACCACCTTTACTGTAATGTACTACTGTTTACCACTGTTTCTATGGTCCATGTACTACCTTTACTGTAATGTACTACTGTTTATCAGACACTGTTACTATGGTCCATGTACTACCTTTACTGTAATGTACTACTGTTTACCAGACACTGTTTCTATGGTCCCATGTACTACCTTTACTGTAATGTACTACTGTTTATCAGCACGTTTCTATGGCCCATGTACCTTTCGTATGTGTCCACACTGTTTCTATGCCCAGTACCTTTACTGTAATGTGCTACTGTTTATCAGACACTGTTTCTATGGTCCCATGTACTACCTTTACTGTAATGTGCTACTGTTTATCAGACACATTACACTTAGCTGACGCTTTTATCCAAAGTGACATAAAATTGCTATATAGTATCAGAGGTCGCACGCCTCTGGAGCAACTAGGGGTTAAGTGCCTTGCTCAAGGACACATTGGTTGATGTATCGCAGTGGGAATCGAACCCACATCTCCCACACCAAAGGCATGTGTCATATCCACTGTTCCACCCCCTAGAGACACAGAATCTATGGTCCCATGTACCACCTTTTCAGACTATTTACAGTATTGACAGTACTGCACTGTATGCATGCAGGCCCTTGGAATTGCTTGTAAAATTCTGCCAACTTGTTACTGATGATTGAGATATATAATTTATATATACTTTATATATAAAGTACTGTAAATACACTACCGGTCAAAAGCTTGGGGTCACTTAGAAACTTCCACTCTACTCCTTAACACTTATACTATAACTATAACTTTTAATTCGGGGGGGTTATGTACACACAGGCACCATTAGTGCATGTGTATATATATATATCAAGTGACTCCAAATTTTTCACCGGTAGTATATGTATATATATATATATATATATATACACACTAGTACCACATTGGCCTGTAGTATTCTCTCTACTACTGCAGTACTTTCACAGGGATGTATTTACATGTAGTATCATAATGAAACATGTATCACTTATTTTGTACCACAATATTAAATGATTGTACGAACGATGACCCAGTGAAACTATCAGTAGCTTGTGTGTGTTTGGGTGATCTATAGTAACGTTTTAATGGTATTTCAGAATAAATTTGTTAAAATTAGTAGCAAAGTCAAATAGACTCTGATTTACAGTTTTTCTTGATTGCTTTGATGCAGCAGTCAACTCAATCTCCACATTTTTGAAACAGTTAACACACAGGCCTAAACAGTGGCACTCATGGTCAAAATGACACATTCTGTTTGTAAAAGGCTCTAACTGTGCCAAAACATTTAAAATATGCAACAAAAGCTAATTTTGCCTTCAATCAACACAACTTGCAAACAAGTGTATGAGCTCTTCCAATCAACCATTACACAGTGGACACCAACATACTAAATACAGCACTCAGTGGGAATCAGTGCCCCATTGCTTGTCATTGTAGTCTATTACTGTACATAGCTTTCATGCCAGTGACATTTGTTGTCAAATTTGCCTTCTTGCAAAGAATTGGATCTAGAATCAGAAATGCTTTGATGCTAATTTTATTGATTACACTGATCCTTATTTTCAAACTGTGGCTGAAAACTGAAACACTGTAAAGTTTACACATAACACATGTAAACCAAATTAATTTCTATTAGAGTATAAGAAATTAAGAAAATAAAAATAAAATCTATTACAGTAAAGTATAAACATCTATTACTGTAGAGTATAAGAAATAGCCACTATTGATACTCACTCTCTTGTGTCTTGATGATGGGGCCACATGGTCTAACCCTGCAGACTGATCTATAGGGCCACATGGTCTAACCCTGCAGACTGATCTATGGGGCCACATGGCCTAACCCT
>NC_050188.1:24208437-24230937 GCF_008315115.2 Sander lucioperca
TATTCAATTCAGTTTGCAGTTCACCACTGCCAAGGTGCCCTTTAGCAATGCAGCAACACATGGGTCCTCACTCTGACACCTCTCCATTAGTGTATGTATGTATGTATGTATGTATATATATATACATATACACATGCACTAATGGTGCCTGTGTGTACATAACCCCCCCAAATTAAAAGTTATAATTTCCTTTACATAAATAAAGACATTTTACACCAGAAATTGTTGCAGTAAAATCCAGCAGAATGCAAAAAATGAAGTGTTTGGTTCTCAACCCTCCCCCCATGTTGAGCCCATCGTTAGTTGTGTTAAGATCTCACCCCCCCCCCAAACGTTAGTGTGTTTAAGGTTTGCCGTTCATCTGACAGGACTGTGGGAGGAAACTCAGACCAGAAAGGTGGTGAAACACCAGTGTTCATCAGAGTGTGTGTGACGGACCGTAAAATGAAAACCCAGTGACCCAGGGTGCTTTTATTTTGAAGTGCGTTTCCTGCGGTGTGTGGGAATCAGGGCAGAACATTAATCTGCAGCAGGACATCCTGAAACCAGAGGCGAGCTGGAGCGGAGCTGCACTCTGGGATCAGATCCAGAGAAGGAATTAAGGGCACTTTAAGGTATATAGTTCGGTCCAGCTCGGTTCTGAATGACTGACGCTCTGCTGGACCTTTGATCCTTATGTCTGACTGAAACTAAGAGCTGTGGGACAGACGAGCAACAACAACCCAGAGAGGAAAACCTGCACACATATTCATTCATTCATTCATTCATTCATTCATTCATAATAACAAGATAAGGAGATTACAGCATGACAACCAGAGTTCGGCGTAAATCCTGCTATGCCTCAATGGAAAAGGCTCGCCAGGCGGGATTCCTTGACTTCTTAATTTACCCGGCGACTATTAAAGTATCCAAAGGGCATGAACATAACTTCTGTGATGATCCAGTAAAGTTGGAGGACTTTCTTAAAGCGTAACTCTCGCCAAAATGCAACCTAGGGTCTTTTTGTGACTGTACCCGAGTCAAACTTTCATTTAAAAGCATATTTAGGACGGAAGCGCCACTTTTAAGATTTACCGTATTCTCGTTTTTGGGTCAAATGGCCTTTTGAATGGGAGTAATAGGGGCACTACTATGCTAGCCTCAAAATAGCTATTTTTAAACCACTAAGAAGGCTCGACACAACATGAGACTTTGCTCCAAGTATCACCAGGGGCTCTACACCTTAACGAAAGCATTGACAACATTGTTTGTGTATCCAGAGTTTACTAAAAAGAAAAGTTTTAACAACTCACGTTAGCTGTTGTTTACGCTATCCGCCATTTTCCCAGTCCAAAATAGTTGATCTCTGAAGGTGAATGAATGGACTCCATAGGAGGAAATGTCAGTCTTATATGAGGCTCCTTTTTCAACTACAAGGTCAATATTGTGTTTCACTAATGACAAAACAACTAATAATCCGTGCATTTATATGGAACTAAGCTTTAGGAGCTTTCCATCTTTACTCTCCTCCCTCGACTAGTTCTGACTGGCTCGATAGACGGAGACCGGAAGAACAACAGCTAACGTGAGTTGTTAAAACCTTTCTTTTTAGTAAACTCTTGGGTACACAAACAATGTTGTCAATGCTTTGGTTAAGGTGTAGAGCTCCTGGTGATACTTGGAGCAAAGTCTCATGTTGTGTCGAGCCTTCTTAGTAGTTTAAAAATAGCTATTTTGAGGCTAGCATAGTAGTGCCCCTATTACTCCCATTCAAAAGGCCAATTGACCCAAAAACCAGAATAGGTAAATCTTAAAAGTGGCGATTCCGTCCTAAATATGCTTTTAAATGAAAGTTTGACTCGGGTACATTCACAAAAAGACCCTAGGTTGCATTTTGGCGAGAGTTACGCTTTAAGACAACCGTAGTTTAGCAGAAATAAGATGAATCACCAAATAATAAGTTGACGTTGAAGGCTACGGCCAATTAAATTAAATTGAACGGAGATGTTTATTCCGAAAAATACGACCCTCTTCTTTGTTACTTTTGATTATTTTCTATTATTTTTCTTTTTGGATCATTTAATGGGGCTGGGCTCTGGTCATGTGACCAAGAGGGTTAACATTGGCTCAGTGATTGAGTCCAACACAGTCTCACGGCAGTTTGTGTAGTTGTCACGTTATTTTTAATCTATTGATTCGTGTACAACAACACGTTTATCTCGTTTTTTTCGTGGTGGCCAGCACAAAATGGGAACCATCTTTTCAGAGGTTGGGTTTCGGAAAAACACAACAGGGAAAGGATGCCTCACACGGCGGGAGACGGCCGCGGGGGACGCGCGACCGTAACGGGACGGCTGTGATTAGGAAAACAACGGGGAAACAAAACGCCACACGCGGGACGCGATGCTCAGTCTCCGGTGTTGTTTGACCCATCCACCCCCCCCGACCAACCTCCCTACGCATATTTTCGGCTTTTTATACTACTCCCTACCGTTTTTGTGCTGTGATCACGAAATATGCTTCCCATTGAAATACATTACTTTACATGTTCGTGCTGGCCACCACGAAAAAAACGAGAAAAATGTCCCCGTGAACACGAATCAATAGATTAAATAACGTGACTATTTATGAACGCCGTGAGGTTGTTCAGTCACATGACCACATAGAGCTGCTGAATCCTAGAGGAAAATTGCGTATTGGCGCATTGAAACAAATCTATTGGACGGAAAGTGTTTCAGAGTTGTATTATTCTATTTTTGGCATTCTGGGACAATGAGGGACGGGAGTGATATGTTGACAATTATGGGATTATGGGATGTTTGATGTGGGCTGAGGTTTTGGTGGGATGTATGACTGGACCTAGGAGTAAATTAAAGGATGGTTGTAGAGGTAGGAGCTTAAGATGGACCAGTCAATAAGTGGATAATATAAATTAATTATGTATAATGACATCTATTAAACTACCCAGGAAGGGGCTGACGGTAGCTCACATTAACATATGCAGTCTAAGAAATAAAATAATTGATATCTCAAATATCCTATCAGAAGGCAACATACATGTCTTAGCAATAACAGAGACTCATCTGGATTTCTCATTTAAAGATGCTGTAATAAGTATTCAAGGATATAATATATAAAGGAAAGACAGAACTGCAAATGGAGGTGGGGTGGCTATCTATGTCCAAAATCATATTCCTGTGAAAGTAAGAATATACTTAATGTCAGCAGAAATAGAAGCATTATGGCTTCAAGTTCATATCCCCCATTTTAAGCCTTTATTAGTGGGCCGTTGTTAAAGACCACCTAATGCAAATTCTGATTATCTAGATAACTTGTGTGATATGATAGATATGGTATGTGATCATGCCAATGAAATATATCTCCTTGGGGATCTAAATATTGATTGGAAGTCTTTACATTGTCCACATAGGAATAAGATTCAAACTATCACAGATGCATGTGGATTAACACAAGTGATAACTAGACCAACGAGTATGTTTAAAAAAAGGATGGATCAAAAACGACAACTTATATAGATCACATATGTGATGACCAAGCAGAACAATGCAGCAAAGGTTTATCTTTGCCAATTGGATGTAGTGATCACAACCTAGTGGCTGTAGTAAGGAAAACAAAGGTTCCAAAAGCCGGACCACAAATCATTATTAAGAGAGCATATAAATACTTCAGTGAGAACCATTTTATAGAAGATGTTAGAAATATGTGCTGGGATAGTGTGTTGAGGCAGGATGATCCAAATGATGCTGTTGAGGCTTTTAATAAGTTGTTTGTAGAGATGGTGGATAAGCATGCACCTGTGAAAAAGAGAACTGTTAGAAATGTGAGATCGTTTTGGAGTGATGAGGAATTGAAGGATTGTATGGCAAAGAAAATGGCAAATAATTCCAATTACGAATCGGACTGGCAAGTTTACCGCAAGCTAAGAAATTATGTGACTAAGTTAAATAAAAATGAAAAGATGTATTATGAAAATGTGATTAGGAATGCAAAGCATGACAGTAAGAACATGTGGAATATTCTTAATGAGATGATGGGCAGGAAATCCAAATGTACTCCATCATTTCTTGAATCAGAAGGACACTTCATTACCAAGCCTGTGGATATTGCTTATCACCTCAATGGACCTTTCCTGCCTCATCTCCACACATTACAGGGCAGGCCAATAGAACTAGTTCCCTCATACAAATACCTGGAATTTATATTGGAGAAAGACATGTCTTTTAAATTGCATATTGAGCAGTTAATCACTAAATCGAAATTAAAGTTGGGCTTTTATTTCAGAAATAGTTCCTGCTTCACACAGAAAGTCAAGAAAAAGTTGGTTGAATCTACCTTCTTGACAATTTTAGACTACGGAGATGTGTTTTACAGACACTCCACAACATCCCTGTTGAAATCTTTGGATTCTGTGTATCATTCAGCACTGAGATTTATAACCCATGCTAAGTCCTCTACCCATCACTGTGTATTATATGAGATGGTAGGTTGGCCCTCACTCAACACAAGAAGGCTCAAACATTGGTTGACCTTTGTGTACAAATCAAAAACTGGTCACACTCCTTTATATTTAACTACACTCAACATTTAGTAGATCTGAACATAATCTAATATCAAGTACATACGTACTGGATGATGTTCCACAAACTAAAACAGAGTTTGGCAAAACTGCTTTTTGTTACAGTGCTCCAACTTCATGGAATGAGTTACAATATCAGCTAAAACTGCAGGTTTTTATTTCACATACTGAATTCAAGTCCTCCTTCATCAAATATATCAACATGTTTGCTCTTGTTTTAAAATGTGATTTTCTGTTTTTATTTCTTATTTCTTATTGCTGTCCATCCCTGTCTGTCTGTTATTTGTTGTCTGTTAAAGTGTATTTTTATGTCCTGCCTTCTTGGCCAGGGCTCACTTGTAAAAGAGACTTTAATCTCAATGTGATTTTTTCCCTGGTAAAATAAAGGTAAAATAAAAATAAACTATTTTAACAACAAAGTGGAAAAACTTAAGGAGAAAATGTGCCAAACAAATAACATACAATCATATACCTTGATCAAAGATCAAATTATGATAGGAAAACAATGTACTTTTGAATTTACTAAAGTTGATGTGAGATATGTGGAAAAGTTGCCCCTCAGTTGTAAAAAGAAACCACCTGGTGTGGATAATATGGATACAAAACTTTTGAAATCGGTGGCAAACTTGATTGCCATTGCAGTTAGCCATCTGTTGAATATGAGTTTTTAAAAAAAATCTTTCCAATAACATGGAAAACTGCTAAAATCATTCCTTTACCGAAAAAATGCAACTGTACCATTTAGGGGCCCAAATAGTCGACCAATTAGTCTGCTGCCGGCCAGATCATGGAGAAAATTGCTTTTGAACAAATACAATGTTATTTTTCAGTAAATGATTTATATACAGATTATCAACATGCCTATAGAGTTAGACATCAGACAGGCACAGCCCTCACTCAAATGTCAGACACAGAGATATAGAAAATGAGAAATTAGTAGGGGCTGTGCTGTTGGATTTCACTGCAGCTTTTGATATCATTGATCACAATTTGTTATTAAAAAAACTAAAATGTTATGGTTTTGATTCAAGTGCAATACTTTGGCTAGAAAGCTATTTAGCAAATAGGACACAGACGGTGTACTTTAATGGGAGTTTTTCAGAGGTAAAATCAGTAAGCTGTGGAATTCCACAAGGAAGCACACAGGACTTTCACCCAGGAGAGCCTGTGTCTGTGTGTGTGTGTGTGTGTGTGTGTGTGTGTGTGTGTGTGTGCTTCAGCAGTGTGTGTGTGTGTGTGAGTGTGTGTCTCTGTGTGTGTGTGTCTTCGTGTGTGTGTGTGTGTGTGTGTGTCTTTGTGTGTGGGATCAGTTAACCTGCGTTGACCTGAGGTCAGTTTTCAGAGAAACTTCATCTCAAAGGTCGGTGTTCCACACCGGCGAGTTGCTAAGAACTCAGATTACTGCAGTAAAAGTACTAAGACCACACTGTATAAGTACTCTGTTACAGTTTAAATCCTGCAGTAAAAATGTTCCATCAGGAGAATGTAGTTAAAGTATTAAAACCTTGTAGAAACTGTAGGATCCAAACAGTTGGATCCTACACCTTACAGTGTTAACAGTGTAACAGTTTAATGGTCTACACACACACACACACACACACACACACACACACAGACACACACACACACACACACACACACACACACACACACACACACACACACACACACACACACACACAGTAAAGAGCTTTTATTTATTTAACCTTTATTTAACCAGGTAGGCCGTTGAGAACAGGTTCTCATTTACAACGGAGACCTGGCCAAGAGAAGAATCAGCGTGCAGGACAACATGCAGTTTCACATTCAATACAATACAGAATACAATATGCTACATACAGGCTACATAAAGGCTACATACAGGCTACATAAATACAGATTAGGTAGGCATTACAAGGCTGACACAAACGTGTGGTGTAAGTAAGCCGAAGGTTATGCGAAAGTGATATGGTGATAACGCAGTATACATTAATAGACAGTCTGTATCACCGCTTAAATGGTCAAAATACAGATATTGCAAATTGTGGACCAGTTAGTGATTTAGAACAGTTATAATGCAATATGCATAGATAGTCTGTAAGAAGCTAAAACGTAGTGAAGAGCCAATATACAGTTAGTGCAGAATGTGGTCTAGTTAGTGAAGTAGATCAGAAATAACACAGTAAACATGAAAAGACAGTCTATAAGAATGCTGAATGTAGTAAATATACAGTTAAATAATAATAATAATAATAATAATAATAATAATAATAATAATAATAATAATATAATATAATATATAAGCAAATATAAGAGAATTATACAATATACAGAAGAGTAGATGAGTGGTGCAAAAGGGCAGGTGTGGATGTGCATCATGAGCAAAAATGCAGTGTGGTATGACAGAGATAATGGAGTTAGGCCGGTTACACACTGGTTGTGTGGCGTGAGCGTGGCGTTTCTGTTGCGTCTCAGAAGCGTGGCGGCTGCGTGTCCTCCACACCAGAAGCGTGTCTGACGCGGCGCTGCTCCTGCTGCTAGGTACAGGGAGGGCTGATCTCGGGACGTAGCGCCCACACATTCAAACTCTGACAAATGGGGCTGTCTGTTTGTTGATGTTGGACCGTCACTCAGAACACACACTAGGTTGTTATTGTAGCCTCTCCTACCTTTTATATATCGGCTTGTTCGACGTACGGGGAGAGAGGTGTTAAACATTAATATATAGCCTACTGATTTGATTAAAGCAAGACAACGTCGGCAGTATTGACTGCAAAATATGTTACCGAATATTTCCTTCTGTATGACAGGTGCAATATTTGAAAATCTTTTCTCTGAAATTTTTTTATTACATTTATATCTATATTGATGTCAAAACCTCGAGACTTTCAAACATCAAGATGTCATTTATTAATATGCATTCGTGTCTAAACAACATATAAACATATTTTCCTATTCTATTTTGCCTGGAAACCCTTCCAACACGCTCGCGTCTCGCGTGAAAAATAGGCGTCGGTTCTATTTCTAGCAGGCACGCGTCTCTGGCGCGGCTCGAGCTGCGCGTGAGACGCATCCAGTGTGTAACCGGCCTTAGGGTGTGCAAAATCAGGGTGTGCAAAAATCTGTGCATGAATGATGGAAATGGAGAGCAGTTAGCATGTACAGTGATCGGGTATCTTAATTTAGCACTTGCTTTCTTCACCTACCTCTCTTGCTTTACTCCTCTTTCTTCACACTGACTGGTTCTTCCTTCCACCCTCCCCCCCTAATTACCTGATTGAGTTCACCTGTCCCCCCTAATTACCTGATTGAGTTCACCTGTCCCCCCTAATTACCTGATTGAGTTCACCTGGTCACAGTCACTCTGTGTGATCTTCACATGGAGCATCAGCTGGAAGATTTCTAGTAACATATTCAAGTTATTTATATGAAAGAACGGTCTATCTCTGTAGGGATCCATCCCATAATGTTGTCACACACTCAGAATAATAATCTGAGTCTGTCAGCAGCAACAACAGAACTTTTAGTGGACACTGACTGATTTATTTATTTTGATTAGGACAATGCACATTAATCATCATTTCTGTAAATGCACCAGTGTTAGCCAGTTGGCTAATTTTCAACTGTAGTACCACAGATTTTAGTTGACATTAGTGACTTAGACACTACTGCATGGGAAAATAAGGTCCAAGTTGAAATATACAGAAATTTGAACGTCTGTCAGAAACCCATATTTAATTAGATAATGCATCATTTGCATAATTAAACTTAAAAATTCTGAAAACTTAGAATACAAAAGATGATTGTTTTAGTGTAAATAATCAACTGGGGAAGTTTCATGGAGGTATCTGTTAGTTAAAATATTTCCCCAGGAGACCGGGGATCGTGTCCCGCGTGTGTCTTTAACCGTCCCGTTATTCCCGCGAGTCACAGAAACGTAAGCCCACCCACGAGCTTTTCCGTAACATAACTGCGTTAAAAGGGACGCCAATAGTCCCGGCCAAGCGTGTTTAGATAAAGGTCATTATATAACGCTAAAGGAGACCTTTAGCGTTATATAACAACGCCAAAGACACCTGACCAAGCGTCCGGATTTTACCAGGTGGGAGTGAGAATGTGTTGCATGAGAACAGGCTGCATGACGATGCTGATAAACCTCTGAAACTGACCCTAACCCGGGCCACACAGTTCTTACATGGCAGCAGTACATGTGGCACTGACAGTAATAACTACGTTAATACGTATGAATTACAGAGCTTAACTTTGGTAGATATATGAATGGTTCATGAGAACAGGCTACATGACCATGCCGATAAACCTCCTTAACACACCTATAACCTTTTGTGTAGCCGGTAATTAACCTTTTATTACATCTATACAGCCTGATTATAAACGATACAGGAAGTAAAGCTCGCAGGTTGAACATGAAACTACAACATGTGAAGTCCTCGGCTGTTTCCGTCGGTAATGTAACTCTTACGGTGTAGTTCCCACGGTCACCATCAATCCTGTTTCCTTTCTCGTTTACCTAAAACAATATTTTATCATCATCTTCTCCTCTGAGCTCAAGTGTATCTAATAATATAATATTACAACTTATATAATACATTTTATAGCACTTTTCAATTGATTGTACAAAATCTACAATCAGTGTATGATTACAGGTCAAAATCTACAATCAGTGTATGATTACAGGTAAATATCTATAATCAGTGTATGATTACAGATCAATATATACAATCAGTGTATGATTACAGATCAATAACTACAATCAGTGTATGATTACAGATCAATATCTACAATCAGTGTATGATTACAGATCAATATCTACAATCAGTGTATGATTACAGATCAATATCTACCATCAGTGTATGATTACAGATCAAAATCTACAATCAGTTTATGATTACATATCAATATCTACAATCAGTGTGTGATTAAAGGTCAATATCTACAATCAGTGTGTGATTACAGGTCAAAATCTACAATCAGTGTATGATTACAGATCAATATCTACAATCAGTGTATGATTACATATCTAAATCTACAACCAGTGTATGATTACATATCAATATCTACAATCAGTGTATGATTACAGATCAATAGCTACAATCAGTGTATGATTACAGATCAAAATCTACAATCTGTGTGTGATTGCAGGTCAATATCTACAATCGGTGTATGATTACAGGTCCATATCTACAACCAGTGTATGATTACAGATCAATATCTACAATCAGTGTGATTACCGATCAAAATCTACAATCAGTGTATGATTATAGACCAAAATCTACAATCAGTGTATGATTATAGACCAAAATCTACAATCAGTGTATGATTACAGATCAATATCTACAATCGGTGTATGATTACAGGTCCATATCTACAATCAGTGTATGATTACAGGTCAATATCTACAATCAGTGTGTGATTAAATGTCAATATCTACAATCAGTGTGTGATTAAAGGTCAAAATCTACAATCAGTGTATGATTATAGACCAAAATCTACAATCAGTGTATGATTACAGATCAATATCTACAATCGGTGTATGATTACAGGTCCATATCTACAATCAGTGTATGATTACAGGTCAATATCTACAATCAGTGTGTGATTAAAGGTCAATATCTACAATCAGTGTGTGATTACAGGTCAAAATGTACAATCAGTGTATGATTACAGATCGATATCTACAATCAGTGTAAGATTACAGATCAATATCTACCATCAGTGTATGATTACAGATCAAAATCTACAATCAGTTTATGATTACATATCAATATCTACAATCAGTGTGTGATTAAAGGTCAATATCTACAATCAGTGTGTGATTACAGGTCAAAATCTACAATCAGTGTATGATTACAGATCAATATCTACAATCAGTGTATGATTACATATCTAAATCTACAACCAGTGTATGATTACATATCAATATCTACAATCAGTGTATGATTACAGATCAATAGCTACAATCAGTGTATGATTACAGATCAAAATCTACAATCTGTGTGTGATTGCAGGTCAATATCTACAATCGGTGTATGATTACAGGTCCATATCTACAACCAGTGTATGATTACAGATCAATATCTACAATCAGTGTGATTACAGATCAAAATTTACAATCAGTGTATGATTACATATCAATATCTACAAACAGTGTATGATTAAAGACCAATATCTACAATCACTGTGTGATTAAAGGTCAATATCTACAATCAGTGTGTAATTACAGGTCAAAATCTACAATCAGTGTATGATTACAGATCAAAATCTACAATCAGTGTATGATTACAGATCAATATCTACAATCAGTGTGATTACAGATCAAAATCTACAATCAGTGTATGATTATAGACCAAAATCTACAATCAGTGTATGATTACAGATCAATATCTACAATCGGTGTATGATTACAGGTCCATATCTACAATCAGTGTATGATTACAGGTCAATATCTACAATCAGTGTGATTACAGATCAAAATCTACAATCAGTGTATGATTACAGATCAATATCTACAATCTGTGTGTGATTGCAGGTCAATATCTACAATCAGTATATGATGACAGATCAATATCTACAATCATTGTATGATTACATATCAATATGTACAATCAGTGTTTGATTGCAGGTCAATATCTACAATCTGTGTGTGATTGCAGGTCAATATCTACAATCAGTGTAAGATTACAGATCAAAATCTACAATCAGTATATGATTACATATCAACATCTACAATCAGTGTGTGATTACAGATCAAAATCTACAATCAGTGTATGATTATAGATCAATATGTACAATTAGTTTGTGATTACAGGTCAATATCTACAATCAGTGTATGATTACAGATCAATATCTACAATCAGTGCATGATTACAATATTGTTATGGATTCACAGATGCATCATAATAACAACTCAGGGACTCAGAGAGCAGTGAGAGAAGATTTGACAGTTCAAACTTTATTAGCAATTCTTCTGAATACAAAAACAGAACAGATGGTTTAATGTGACGCAGAGTGACAGACAGATGGGCAGAGAGGGGGACAGACGGGCAGAAAGACAGACAGGAAGATAGACAGACAGACAGAGACAGACAGACGGGCAGATAGACAGACAGACAGACAGACAGACAGACAGGCAGACAGACAGACAGAGATTTGATTGGTGGAAGACAGATTTTTCTAAACCAAAGCCAGAGTTTGAAGAAAGCGGAGACAACCAATCAGCAAGGAGCAGAGGAGAAAACAGGAAGCTGAAGGTCGAAGTTTAGTTGCAGTTTTAGCTTGTTGCTGCTGTTGTCATAGCAACTGTGTTCCATCGCGGACTCGACTCTGATGGAGAGAAAACACAAAAATACTGTGATCATTATTAATGTCATATAATACTTTCACCTGAATATATATACATATATATATATATATATATAATATTTTTATGGCGGCCATCTTACCTGGGTTAAGGGTCAGTGTATCTTTTTGGTATTTTGATGTTGATTTCATAAACAGATGATCACCAAGTATCACCAGGGGCTCTACACCTTAACTCCACCGGTGACCAAGAGATATCCTAAATCTGTGGCTACTTGTTTTAATATTGACTCGTTTTGACTGCAGAGGTGGTAGCAGCCGGAAACAACAAGAGCTACGGTGAGTTGTTCAAAACTTTTCTTTTTAGTAAACTCTGGGTACACAACCAATGTTGTCAATGCTTTCGTTAAGGTGTAGAGCCCCTGGTGATACTTGGAGCAAAGTCTCATGTTGTGTCGAGCCTTCTTAGTGGTTTAAAAATAGCTATTTTGAGGCTAGCATAAAAGTAACCCAAAAACGAAGATACGGTAAATCTTAAAAGTGCCGTTTCCGTCCTAAATATGCTTTGAAATGAAAGTTTGACTTGGGTACATTCACAAAAAGACCCTAGGTTGCATTTTGGCGAGAGTTACATTTTAAGAATGTCCTCCAACTTTACTGGATCATCATAGGCTTTAAATGAGGCAATACATATAAAGATAGAAATTTGTCAATACAGTTCAAATATAAAATGAAAATTAAAGCTGCAAACAGCGATGAACAGGCCCTCGCCTTCTTGCAGTCGGGGGTACTGGCAGACCAACATCACATGTAGACCACACATTCTAAGTTTCATGTAAATCGGAATAACTTTTGCCAAGATACAACTGTTCATGTTTTAACAGCCACCTACAGGAAGTTGTTCCTCCATAACTTGCGCTTTGTTTTAGCTATCAAAATTCTTTTGATAAGTTTTAGTCACGAGGGTCCACCGAGTCTATATCCAAGTTTTCGTGCAGATTGGACTCAAGGACCAGGAGGAGTTAAAAAAAGTAGGTTTCGCTCAAAGCGAATTTGCTAATTAATTAAAAATATTAAAACAACGCCATCTAAAGGCTGATTGATGCCATATTTGGCACACAGCCTCATTGGCACATGAGGAACAACTGTTCTAAGTTTTGTATCCATTGGAATAGCTGTTGGCAAGATACAACCGTTCCTGTTTCCACACCCACCTACAGGAAGTTGGTCCTCTGTAACTTGCGCATTGTGTTAGCTATCAATATTCTTTTGATAACTTTTTGTCACGATGGGCCTCTGAGTCTATATGCAAGTTTTCGTGCCGATCGGACTCACGCCCCAGGAGTAGTTAGACAGAGTAGGCTTTCCATATATCAATACTTTGCTGATTAATTAAACAAAATCAAAACAGCGCCATCTAATGGCCGACTGACACCAAGTTTGGCAAAGATGTTAAACCATGAGGAACAACCTTGTCAAGTTTTGGGGCAATCGGAATAATTGTTGCCAAGATAACGCAACTTCCTGTTTAGAAAGGAAGTTGCTATAACGTGTGCATTTTTTCAACTATCAAAATTCTTTGGATAACTTTTGGTCATGAGGGTCAACAGATACTACCTGCAAAGATTCAAGAAGATTGAAATCACGGCCTAGGACGAGTTCGAAAGAATGTAAAACAACTGAAAAATGCATAATAAAACTAATGAACTAATGAAGGTAAATGGGAAATATGTCCACAATGATTAGAGCAATATGTGTATTAAATCTGGTGAAGATCGGAGCAACTATGTCCAAGTTAAGGCCTTCCAGGCATTAGGGGGCGCTATGGAGCCTCTGGTGAAGATCGGAGCAACTATGTCCAAGTTAAGGCCTTCCAGGCATTAGGGGGCGCTATGGAGCCCACTTACAGGTTTGGGCCAAATCGCTGTACAGTCTCGCAAAGCTCCCAGGTGTTTATGTGGGCGCTATTTTTTGTGAGTTTTCGTATATATTGAGGCCGTCAAAAATGTGCCCAAGAGCTAAAACAAATGAGGGTCCCATAGGCCACGCCCACTTTGACCAATCAGTACCTTACTGTAGGGGTGGCCTCATGAGTGGCCCTAGATGGTACCCATCAACTTTTGTAAAAATCGGATGAGCCGTTCATGAGCTATAAACTTTATGTACTTGTAGCGCCCCCTAGTGGCCAATTTTCGTAAAATGTGTGGGGCCCCTTCAGAGAATCATGGCAAACAAGAATCTGAAGTTTTGCGTTGATAGCAATTATTTTGGTCAAGATATAGCAACGTTGGTGTTTTCATACTTCACTACTTCGCTACACAAATTTGTTTGTGCATAATATGCGCAATTTTTATCCTATAAAAATGATTTGGATAACTTTTTGTCAGGTCGGTCTGGAGATGCTACCTGCCAAGTTTCGTGCAGGTAAACGGTCTAGGAGGAGTTCGGCAAAGTAGGTTTTCGATAAATCGCAATTTTTCACGCATAAAAGTCTAGGCGGAAATGGGCGTGGCCTATATCAGGAGATTCAGCTGGATCCAGGGAACGCAGGGATATATGGTTTTTGAATGTGCGATGTACGGTTTGGGAGTTATAGGGCCAAACGCAATAGCAATAGCGCCACCTAGTGGTGCATATGAGTAATCTTTTTGAATCTTTGCAATTTTCACCAGTTGTGACATGTTTGCAAATTTTTGTGAGTTTTCGTTCATTCTAACCCCCTCAAAAATGCGACGAAGGAATCGGAAAAATAATGTGACCAAAAACATTAGCCCGAGTTTCACTGCTCGAGCCCTAATAAAAATAAATCTTAAATTTAGTCTATACTGACGTGTGAGAAGTGATGCCAGCCTCCCTGGTCACTTTGATGTTTTTGATAAAGCAACAGGTGCTACACAGCTGCTAATAAGGTTTCTGCCCATAGGTGGCGATAGTAAACAGTACCCAGGTAAGATGGCTGACGGTTATAACATTAGTTATGACGTCATGTCACATCTATTGTTCTATATATATGGAACTGGGTGCTGCTGGGTGGTGATGGTGATGGGATATGACACATGCCTTTTGGTGTTCGATTCCCCAACCAATGTGTCCCTGAGCAAGGCGCTTAACCTCTAGTTGCTACAGAGGTGTGTTACCTCTGATATATATAGCAACTGTAAGTCCCTTTGGATAAAAGCCTCAGCTAAATGACATGTAATGTAATGAACTGACTCTGATCAGTTGATCAGTTATAATGTCAGAACAAACAGACTGTCCAACCCCCCCCCTCTAATCCAACCCACAGGAGAGTATAATAACTCAGCGCCCCCTAGTGGTGGCAGGACATACGTCCTCATCTCTAAACCAGAGGAGGTAACGGTGGCTGTTTTAAGCCCGTGGTTAACGTTGTGAAACGTCCCAGTTTGGTTAGGTTTGATTAGGTTTAGACACCAAAACTACTGAGTTAAGTTGATAAAAAGATGGAGGTTTGGGTTCCAATCAGATGTGACATCACTTCCTGAAAATTACCACGGTGACCCAGAACGTGATGTAGCTCCATTTGTTCCCTAAAATTAAAATAACTCTTTCCTTTTCTGTTCCAACGGGACAAGAACACCCCCCCCAACCTGCCTCCTCACCAGGACGTTTGGCGATCTCATTACTAACCTAGCTCTGGGGAGCTTTCCCCCCAGAGTCCTTATGGTTTTTTTTTGACCAGAAGTTTTCCTTGGATTAAGGTGGCACCTAAATAATGGTTGCAGCTGTTGCTGTAGCCCTGGTCTGCGCCCTGCTACGTCCAGCTACACCCTGCTATGTCCAGCTACACCCTGCTACGCCCTGCTACGTCCAGCTACACCCTGCTACGTCCAGCTACACCCTGTTATGTCCAGCTACACCCTGCTACGCCCTGCTACGTCCAGCTACACCCTGCTACGCCCTGCTATGTCCAGCTACACCCTGCTACACCCTGCTACGCCCTGCTACGTCCAGCTACACCCTGCTACGTCCAGCTACACCCTGTTATGTCCAGCTACACCCTGCTATGCCCTGCTACGTCCAGCTACACCCGGCTACGCCCTGCTATGTCCAGCTACACCCTGCTACACCCTGCTACGTCCAGCTACACCCTGCTACGCCCTGCTACGTCCAGCTACACCCTGCTACGCCCTGCTACGTCCTGCTACACCCTGCTACGTCCTGCTACTTCCTGCTACACCCTGCTACGTCCTGCTACGTCCAGCTATGCTCTGCTACGCCCTGCTATGTCCAGCTACACCCTGCTACGTCCTGCTATGCCCTGCTACGTCCACCTATGCCCTGCTATGCCCTTCTATGCCCTGCTATGTCCAGCTACACCCTTCTACACCCTGCTAAGTCCTGCTACGTCCTGCTATGCCCTTCTATGCCCTGCTATGTCCAGCTACACCCTTCTACACCCTGCTAAGTCCTGCTACGTCCTGCTATGCCCTTCTATGCCCTGCTATGTCCAGCTACACCCTGCTACGTCCTGCTATGCCCTGCTACATCCAGCTATGCCCTGCTATGTCCAGCTACACCCTGCTACGTCCTGCTAAGTCCTGCTACGTCCTGCTATGCCCTTCTATGCCCTGCTATGTCCAGCTACACCCTGCTACGTCCTGCTATGCCCTGCTACATCCAGCTATGCCCTGCTATGTCCAGCTACACCCTGCTACGTCCTGCTAAGTCCTGCTACATCCTGTAACGCCCTGCAGTAACCTGCTATGACATGAACTACTACGACTACCATTCTAGTCACTGTTCCATTATCTTTATTGTGACTATTATTGCCACTGTTCATCACACCCCCAACCGGCACCGTCAGACACCGCCGACCAAGAGCCTGGGTCTGTCCAGGTTTCTCCCTAAAAGGAGTTTTTCCTCACCACTGTCGCACTGAATGCTTGCTCTTGGGAGAATTACTAGAATTGTTGGGTGTTTGTATATTATAGAGTGTGGTCTAGACCTGCTCTATCTGTAAAGTGTCTCGAGATAACTCTTGTTATGATTTAATACTATACATAAAATTGAATTGAATTGAATTGAATTGAATTGAATCTCATACTTCCTCAGCTTACTTCCTGCTTTGCTCCCGTCATAACTACTACGGCCACTAGAGGGCAGCGCCACCAGAAACCTAAATAAACAGTGTGTGCTGATACCTGCAGGCGATGAGCTTCCACAGTTCAGAGGCTGAGCGTTTAATTCATGGCTAAAAGAAGAAAACACAGATTTAAAAAGATCATCAAATAGGCCTAATAAATAAAATGTACAATCATTGTTCATCTATAATCCAGAATGAAACCAAAGGTCTTCTACTGACACTGTGAACACTAAACTAAATTACTGTGACGCTGTGACTGGATCTTAGCTGTGATTGGATCTTAGCTGTGATTGGCTGTGAGATGTGATTGGATCTTAGCTGTGACTGGATCTTAGCTGTGATTGGCTGTGAGATGGTGTGATGATCTTTACCCATTGCGGTGGTGGAGGTGGAGTCGTCCGGTTTGTCTGGTTGGTCAGCAGATGGCACTACAGACAGAAACAGACAAAGATATAACTCTTATATAACTTTATTTGTTTATCTTTTTGATAGTTTAATAGACTGACGAGCACTCATGTCTTAGCTGCTCTGCATTGGCTTCCTGTACAATACAGGATTGAATTTAAAATCCTTCTCCTGACCTACAAAGCTCTAAATGGTCTAGCACCATCATATCTTGAAGAGCTCTTAGTACCTTATTGTCCCACTAGAGCACTACACTCCCAGAAAGCAGAGCTACTTGTGGTTCCTAGAGTCTCTAAAAGTAAAATGGGAGCCAGAGCCTTCAGCTACCAGGCTCCTCTCCTGTGGAACCAGCTCCCAGTCTGGGTTCAGGAGCCAGAGCCTTCAGCTACCAGGCTCCTCTCCTGTGGAACCATCTCCCAGTCTGGGTTCAGGAGCCAGAGCCTTCAGCTTCCAGGCTCCTCTCCTGTGGAACCAGATCCCAGTCTGGGTTTAGGAGCCAGAGCCTTCAGCTACCAGGCTCCTCTCCTGTGGAACCAGCTCCCAAGGAGGAGTTGCACCAAGGAGGGTGTATCGCGACAGACACTGCACCCATTCTCTTCTCTGCTTCTCTTTATAATCGTCAGATTCATCTACCAACCCTTATAGAACTGGATCAGGTCTGCCTTGGACCAGCTCTTAGTTATGTTGTTATAGTTTTAGACTGCTGGGGGACTTCCTTTGACACACTGAGCTCCTTGTCTCTGTAAATTAAATTAATATCTTTTTATAATTTCTGAATTCTCAATGCTCTGAATTGGCTTACAGTGGCTACAAACCTATTTTCCCCTGGCAGGACAATAAAGCTGAACTAAACTCTAACCAATGCTGGCGTCCTGGCCGTCACAATTTACCTTTAGTGGAGATGGGAGTTTCTGGACTCTGCTCCTTCGGTTCCACAGTGTCTGAGTTTGCAGAGTTGTCCTGAATCACCTCCACAGAGTCCTGTGTGTCATTGATGTCCTTGCTTTCAGAGCCAGGTTTTCCGTTTTCACCATCAGTCTGACTCAGAGTAACGTCTTTGTCATCGCTTATGCTGTCATCATCTGACATTATAGGATCTATTTCACCTCCCTCTACCTTATCTTCCCCTACCACCTCTGCTGGTTCCTCACTCCCTGCCTCGCCCCTTTCCATCTGTCTGTCAGTGTCCTGGTTGATGCTATCATCTGGTTTTAGTATGTCAGCCTCAGCGTCAGTCTGATCGTCAGAATCAGTTTGATCATCAGAATCATCGTCAACCAGAGAGTCAGACCCTGTCTTAGCGTCAGAGTCATCATCAACCAGAGAGTCAGAACCTGTCTTAGAGTCAGAATCATCATCAACCAGAGAGTCAGAACCTGTCTTAGAGTCAGCCCCAGAATCTGTCTGATCGTCAGAATCATCGTTACTATCAGTCTTAGTCTTACCATCAGTCTTGGTGTCAGACCCTTCATCAGAATCAGAGTCAGTCTTAGCATCAGTCTTGGTGTCAGACCCTTCATCAGAATCAGAGTCAGTCTTAGCATCAGTCTTGGTGTCAGACCCTTCATCAGAATCAGAGTCAGTCTTAGCATCAGTCTTGGTGTCAGACCCTTCATCAGAATCAGAATCAGTCTTAGCATCAGTCTTGGTGTCAGACCCTTCATCAGAATCAGTCTTAGCATCAGTTTTGGTGTCAGACCCTTCATCAGAATCAGAATCAGTCTTAGCATCAGTCTTGGTGTCAGACCCTTCATCAGAATCAGAATCAGTCTTAGCATCAGTCTTGGTGTCAGACCCTTCATCAGAATCAGAATCAGTCTTAGCATCAGTCTTGGTGTCAGACCCTTCATCAGAATCAGAATCAGTCTTAGCATCAGAGTTATCTCCATCTTCCTTCACTTCCTTCTCCTCTGCATGCTCCTCACTCCCTATTTCATCCCCCTCCACCTCCTGGCTGTCATCATCCTTGCTGATGCTATCATCTGGTTTTAGTAAGTCTTCCTCAGAGTCATCGTCAGTCTCTGTCTTAGAGTCAGAGTCGGAGTCCGTCTCAGAGTCAGAGTCAGTGATCAACTTCTCGTCACTGTTGTCATCACTTTTAGCAGAATCATCCTCGGGATCTGAGGATGGAAGATGTTGCACACTCATCAATTATTTGTGATCAAATGCATCAACGAGCCAATCAATGTGCTGCTCTTTTGGCTGTCAGGCAGCAGTGTAACATTATTGACTGATGAAGATATGTTAGCAGTAGCTGAGGTTGTATTTGTAAAAGTCATAGTAATGCCGTATATTGTGTGGGCCAACCTCTGAAACAAACATATGTTCCTAACAATGAGAGCAATGCTCCCACCAAATTTCGTGAACATCAAAGGAACTTTATCCAAACCCTGGCGTGTCTTTGGGGGCACTATGGAGCCTGCTGGCCACGGACGAGGCAAACCACTGCAGAACTTTGCTATCTTTGCCCGGTCTGACATGTGTGCCAAGTTCTGTTAGTTTTCAAGCAACCCACCCACCCAGAAATGGAATTGCACAGCAGAAAAATAATAATCTCTACATAACCAATAGGTTCCTCACATTTTCAGTGCCAGGGCTCCAATAAATAGTTTGAGCACTTCTTACAGAAAGATCACAGCCATGTTCATGTTCGTGACTTGGAGTGCCTGTGGCTCAGGGGTAGAGCGGTTGGCCATTAATCAGAAGGACGGTGGTTCGATCCCACAGATGGAGCCCAGACCTGCAGACTTTGCCAGTTCATGCCAATAGCCAGACTGATCTGTTGTGCAGTGATTCTGTACTGCAGGGCCTCTGCCCTCGGTCAAAACTATAGTCATAACTGTAGTTATAACTGAGCATTAACCAACAGGAAATAAGGACTGTAGACAAACAAATGATAATATTACATTTAGCTAATGCTTTATCTAAAGCAACTGCCATTCGCATACACGGATGGGGCAGTGTCAGGAGCAATTTCTGGTTCAGTGTTTTTCATAAGGACAATTTGAAATGCAGATTGCAGGGGCCAACTTTATAGCTAGCACACATACAACTGTATAGTTCGCACACAAACAACTTTATAGCTCGCACACAGACAACTTTGGGGGAGAAAAAAATCTTTGAAAAAAAAGTTGAAAGTTGAAGTTGAAGAAAGTGGAGTATGTGCATGCATTCTTGATATATGGCCTTAACGGCCCCTCATACACATTGACCATGTGATCACTTGCCAATGAGCTATAAGAGAGAGACAGCCAAAAAGCGGCCATTTTGTGCTTGAAACACATAGGCATGTTTTAATGACTTAAAGCCAAGAAGATATTAAAGGCTGTTTAAACATTTCCTCTGGAGTGCCTCAGATTCCTTCAACCTTTTAATCCAGAAAGTAATACACAGAAAAACAACAATAAAGATAATGGTTAGTTTCAGCCCTACCAAAATTCATACATCTGTAAATTATGTTTGTTATTATCAAGTGCTTTGAGTGATTGCTAAGACTAGAAAATCATAATATAAGTACAGTCCATTTACATAATTCATCTGATTTAATGATGTTATTCCATCAAATGAAAATATTATTTGCTTAATTTAAGACACATTAGATTCAATTCATCCTAAATAACACACTGACCTTGTGCTTGAGATGCTGCAGTTGAATCTGAAACAAACAAACAGAAAAATGTGTTTTCTTGTATGTTTTAGGGAGTTTAACATCCTCATTCAGTGATATTGTATTATTGTGACTATTATTGCCACTGTTCATCACACCCCCAACTGGCACCATCAGACACAGCCTACCAAGAGTCTGGGTCTGTCCAGGTTTCTCCATAGAGAGAGTTTTTCCTCGCCACTGTCGCACTAAATGCTTTCTCTTGGGGGAATTACTGGAATTGTTGGGTCTTTGTAAATTATAGAATGTGGTCTAGACCTACTCTATCTGTAAAGTGTCTCGTGATAACTGTTGTTATGATTTGATACTATAAATAAAATGTTATTGAATTGATTTGAATATTGGTATCTTCCCTGAGTCTGACTTAGCTGTTTGTTGAACTGATTCAGAGGAAAGAAGACCTGAAATCATCAACGTCAAACACACTAAAGACACCTGAGACAAAGATGTAGGAAAGAAAGGTGAAGCTGACGTCAGCAGAAAGATGGATTACCTTCATCAGAGGCACCGCTGTCAGCAACATCTGTGGAGATAAATCAACACATCATCAGCATAATGTTTAATCAAATGTTACCCTCTACTGAAACTACAATGTTTGAAGAAATAGACCGTTGTTTCTATATGAACTAATGAAAGGTTAAAGGCAGGGTTGTTAACTATTTATTACATTTTTGTAACATAGTCGTTGCCAGAGTTATGGCATGTTTACCGGACACACTCCGTAACTTGTTTACCTAAAAGTGTCCAAACGTTTGTTTTTTTTTAAGATAGTTTTTGGGCCATTTTTAGGCCTTTATTTGACAGGACAGCTGAAGACATGAAAGGGGAGAGAGAGGGGGGAAATGACATGCAGCAAAGGGCCGCAGGTCAGAGTCAAACCCGTGGCCGCTGCGTCAAGGAGTAAACTATATATGGGCGCCCGCTCTACCAACTGAGCTATCCGGGCGCCCAGTAGTGGTACATTTTTGTACCTAATCTAATTGTACCATTTGAAGTACAACTGCGTAGACAAAATGGTACATTTTCAATGTATAGTACAGACATGTACTCACTGAAAGGATACTACTGTGAACTTTAAAGGCATAAAAGTGTACCATACCACACATAACTGTTTCTCAACTATTTATTAAACTCACCACAGTACTTTCTGACACAGTACGATTAATAGTATATCATGCATGACCTAATGCAGGAACAATATGTTAATTAATGCATCAATTAAGATATTTGAATCATCATGATTTCTGATTTATTAATGATGGTCATGTCATCTTCAAAAACTGAGCAGTCATAGCAGTATACATATATTCTGAAGATTTGCAGTGTTGTAATCATGATTCACTAAACATGACTTCTTCATTACTTCATCATGTTTGTGGTCCTTCAAATACCTGCTCCATCTTTAACATTGATGATGATGAATCGTATTAATCAATGGACCAGGTCAGCACT
>NC_050188.1:24238437-24245937 GCF_008315115.2 Sander lucioperca
GAAACAACTTAAACATGAAATAGAAATAGAAACATAGAAACATAGAGACATAGAGACATAGAGACATAGAGACACAGAGACATAGAGACACAGAGACACAGAGACACAGAGACAGACACAGAAACAGAAACATAGAGACACAGAGACACAGAGACAGACACAGAGACATAGAGACACAGAGACATAGAGACATAGAGACACAGAGACAGACAGATTTACACAGAGACACAGAAACAACTTAAACATGAAGACTGATGCTGACACAGAGACACAGAGACATAGAGACATAGAGACACAGAGAGACAGAGACACAGAGACACAGAGACAGACATAATTTACACAGACACACAGGAACAACTTAAACATGAAGACTGATGCTGACACAGAGACACAGAGACATAGAGACACAGAGAGACAGAGACACAGAGACACAGAGACACAGAGACAGACATAATTTACACAGACACACAGGAACAACTTAAACATGAAAACTGATGCTGACACAGAGACATAGAGACACAGAGACATAGAGACATAGAGACACAGAGACATAGAGACATAGAGACACAGAGACATAGAGACATAGAGACACAGAGACATAGAGAGACACAGAGACAGAGAGAGACACAGAGACACAGACACACAGATACACAGAGAGACAGAGATACAGAGACAAAGAGACAGATAGACACAGAACACAGAGACACAGAGACAGATAGACACAGAACACAGAGACACAGAGACAGATAGACACAGAGACACAGAGACACAGAGACAGATAGACACAGAGACACAGAGATACAGAGACACAGAGAGACACAGAGAGATATAGAGACATAGAGACACAGAGAGACACAGAGAGACAGAGACAGAGACACAGAGACACAGAGAGACACAGAGACACAGAGAGACAGAGAGACACAGACAGAGAGACACAGAGAAACAGACACACACAGAGAGAGACAGAGAGACACAGAGACAGATAGACACAGAGACAGATAGACACAGAAACAGAGACATAGAGTCACAGAGACACAGAGACATAGAGAGACAGAGACACAGAGAGACACAGAGAGACACAGAGAGACATAGAGAGACATAGAGACATAGAGACACAGAGACACAGAGAGACATAGAGAGACACAGAGAGACATAGAGACACAGAGACAGAGAGAGACACAGAGAGACATAGAGACATAGAGACACAGAGACACAGAGAGACACAGAGAGACAGAGAGACACAGAGAGACATAGAGAGACAGAGAGAGACATAGAGAGACACAGAGAGACATAGAGACACAGAGACACATAGAGACATAGAGACACAGAGACACAGAGAGACACAGAGAGACATAGAGAGACAGAGAGAGACACAGAGAGACACAGAGACATAGAGACATAGAGACACAGAGACACAGAGAGACACAGAGAGACATAGAGAGACAGAGAGACAGAGAGACATAGAGACATAGAGACACAGAGACAAAGAGACAAAGAGACACTTTGGGCAACAACTACAACCCATAGTCTGGTGTTGGGAGCTGAGAGGAAAGTCTGAACTTTAAGTGAAGTTGTATCAGCAGGAGAGAGAGAGAAACTAAATCAACTTTGATTTACACAATATTATTAAAATATTTGAAATGTCTTAAAGGGTTCACTAAGTTCTATAAAGCTCTATAAACTTCCATTAAGTTTTATTAAGTTTTATATTTAGCAGCAGAGTTGTAAGTGTGAGTGTGTGACGTCTGATTAATTTCATCTAATCTGTGGAGCCTTTAAACTGAAATAAAATGTTCTTTAATGAAGTGAATAATTGAAAGTTGATCAGAAGATTAAAACTTACCGTTGGAGCATTGTTCTGGTTGTTCTAGTTGTTCTGGTCGACAGCAAACAGATTTCACTGAACTGAGTTTCTGAACTCGACTCAAAGAAAGCAGCAGCTATTTATTCCCAAACTCTCTCCTCCCCCCTTTTCATCCCTCCTCCTCTCTCCTCCCCTCCCTCCTCCCTTCCCTCCTCCCTTTCCTCCTCCCTTCCCTCCTCTGTGAGAGCAGAATTTGGCAGATTTACCGACTTTGAGACTCAGAAACTCCCCCAGAACCTGAGAGGTTTTATATTCAGGGCGATGAAACAGGTTGCTGTAAAAAATGTAATCCTTGTTTTGCTTGATTTGTTAAACTCTACGATGGCTAAGGAACTCTTTGCTGGCTTTTTAGGGCTTTATTTTGACCAAAGTGTGAAAAGAGTGACAAAAAATCAACCAAACGTTGCAAAAACCGACAATAACAAAAAGGTGACAAAAACTTCTGAGAAAGCCACAAAAAAAGTTGGAAAAGGAACAAAAATGACCAAAAAAGAAAACTGCAGTAATGCAGTCAAAGATGTTTGACTTTTTTCCGATGTATGCATGTTCATAAACTGTTCATGTCTGGCCCTTGATGCGATTCCCTTTTCCAGTGTGGCCAGGGACGTCCTGGGACCAAAAAGCACGCCGGTGGCCAGTCCACCCTTGAGTGAACATTCCTATCAGTCAGACATCAGGTGAATGAATGAATATAAAGAGCCTCTAGCACAGTGGTTCTCAACCTTTTTGGGACCAGCGCCCCCCTATCCATTATCCAGGTCCCTTACCCCTCCCCCCCATCAAATAAGATGTAGGCTAATTGCCCTGAATAATAATGACTAGGTCCTATTATTGTTATGATAATACACACATTACACATGTGCACATTAACTCCTTCCACATTTTTCAACATAGAAATTACATTCAAAAATCAAAACGTTCAGCTTGATTCAGAATGGTGTGCTACTATTTATAGTATTCATAACATTCATAATTTCCGAAATAGTCAACGTTTAGCAGACATTTTTGCCCCATTAAAGCGGATGGACAGAATGTTCAAAGTTGACACATTTTCATACATTTTCAACTGCTAGCTACTCATTCATACATTCACAGAGAAACTCCATTCAAACTTTAAAACGTTCACCATCTTTCATACATTCAGGGTTGGTATTCAACTTTCAAATCCCATTAGTACTTTTTAAAATATTCAGTCTTCTTTGAGGCTTAGAAAAAATGCCCTTCTGCCATTTTTACATTGGTGTGTATGGGATGGAATGCTCAGACTCAGAGGGCAGGGCCCAACTGACAGAGTGGAAAAGGCAGAAGCTAAATTCTCTTTACCTTGCGATACAATCCACAGTTTTAACTCTTCATACATAACTTTTACATTCAAATGTAGACAATCTTGTGCCCTTTCTAACAATGTTCTTAGGGAGGCAATCTGACTTTCACACGAGGCACACTGAGCTTTCAAGTGAAGCCATGTCCACCAACTGCCGCACTGTCTCCTGTACTAAATCCTACCAGAAATACCAAGAAAAGAAGAGAAACAGGCCCCTTTTCAGACAGCTGCTGTCCTCACTTTTCTTACACAACACACACCATTCTTGCACAGGATGATCAGCAGGGTGTTATGTCTCTCACAGTATTAAACATTAAGAGATAGGAGTTACGGTTCTTGAGCTAGGAGCAGGAATATCAAAGGTGTGCCACAGCCTCGTTTCTGTGAGAAGGACTCTCTGAGACAGGAGTCGTCAGGGCAACCTTTAACTGCAGTTGGTCATGTGACCTGATCCCTGACATGTTGACCAATGCTGTGAAGTGACTGTTCCTAGTCTCTGTGAGAACAGCTGCTGGTGTTGAGGCCTGAGGTCAGTTATTCCTTAGGATTATGGTTAATCTTTCATTAAAGGTGCCGTAGGTAGGATTATGAAGATCCAGGACTTAGCCAAAGAATTTGAACATCAACAACTTCTCAGTCCCTCCCCCCTTTCTGCTAAAGCCCAAAACGGTCTCCTAAGCCCCTCCCCCCACAAGGGAGAATGAATGCGTGTGCATGAGCAGTGATTGACACGCAGTTAGACACCCCCCCCCCCCCCCATCCCTGATTGGTGCATCTGAACAGTTAGACACCCCCCTGGCCCTGATTGGTGCATCTGAACAGTTAGACACCACTTTTCAAAGATATTCATACTTATGAAACTCATTCCTACTTTTTCAACTAAAAACCATTAAAACATGCCACACCTTTCAAACATTCTGGGTATTATTCAACTTTTCTGAGACATTCATGCTAATTAAACCCATTCCCACTTTTTGAACTATTCTCACTACTTTACCTTCTAGATAGAGAACAATATGAGGGAGGTGTGGACAGGGATGAAAGAGATCACCCGGTGTGGGGGTAGAAGAAGACCAACACCAGGCAGCCATGAGAGAGCAAACAAGCTGAACTGTTACTTTAACAGGTTTAGCTCACAGCCATCCCCTGCCTCTTCTACCACTCCACCAACCCCCCACACCCCCTCTCTGCCTCCTCCCCCCCCTCTCTTGCTCCCACACCTCCCCCCTCACTCCCCTGTGGTCTGCCCACTCCCCCCACAACTACAGCACATCTCATCTCCCCCCACAGACACTTCAAGCACCCCTCCTGCTTTTCATTCACACCTGGCCAGGTGAGAAGACAGCTGGAGAGGCTTCACCAGCGCAAGGCTGCCGGCCCGGATGGCATCAGCCCCAGGGTCCTGAAGACCTGCGTCAGTCAGCTGTCTGGTGTTCTCCAGTATGCCTTCAACCTGAGCCTGAGCCTGCAGAGGGTGCTGCTGCTGTGGAAGACGTCCTGCCTTGTCCCGGTCCCCAAGAAGTCGACTCCATCTGGCCTCAAGGACTACCGCCCAGTGGCTCTCACATCCCGTCTTGGCCCACCTGAGGCCGCAAGTGAGATCTTCTCTGGACCCTCTACAGTTTGCCTACCAGCCTCGTCTGGGAGTGGACGATGCTGTCATCTATCTTCTGCAGCGAGCTCATTTGCACCTGGATGGTGGTGGCAGCACTGTGAGAATCACATTTTTTGATTTCTCCAGTGCATTCAACACCATCCAGCCACTGCTACTAGGTGAGAAGCTGCAGATGATGGGTGTCGGTGTGTCCACAGTCTCCTGGATCACTGACTACCTGACAGACAGACCACAGTCTCCTGGATCACTGACTACCTGACAGACAGACCACAGTTTGTCCGTCTGGACCGTGTTCTGTCTGATGTGGTGGTGAGTGGTACGGGGGCTCCACAGGGGACTGTGCTGTCTCCTTTTCTGTTCACCTTATACACCACAGACTTCCAGTACAACTCAGAGTCATGTCACTTACAGAAGTTCTCTGATGACTCTGCAGTTGTTGGGTGTATAAGGGATGGACAGGAGGGAGAGTACAGAGCGCTGGTGGATGACTTTGTGGAGTGGTTTGGTAAGAATCACCTGCTGCTGAATGTGGATAAGACCAGAGAGATGGTGACTGACTTCAGGAGGAAGGGAACGGCTCCACAGCCCCTTTGCATTCTGGGTGGAGATGTGGACATGGTTGAGGAGTACAGATACCTGGGTGTCAACATCGACAGCAGGCTGAACTGGAAAGTCAACAGCACTGCTGTTTACAAGAAGGGGATGAGCAGACTCTATTTCCTGAGGAAGCTGAGATCCTTCAACGTGTGCAGCAAGATGCTGGAGATGTTCTACCAGTCTGTTGTTACCAGCTGAATGGTGGAGATGTTTTACCAGTCTGTTGTTACCAGCTGAATGGTGGAGATGTTCTACTAGTCTGTTGTGGCCAGCGCTCTGTTCTCCTCTGCCATCTGCTGGGGCAGCAGCATCGGAGCCAGCAACACAAACAGACTGAACAAACTGATCAGGAAGGCTGGCTCCGTTATTGGCTGCAAACAGGAGACATTTGAAGCTGTGGTGGAGAAGAGGTCACTGAACAAACTGTTATATATATTGTATAGTGCAGTGTGTGCAGTGCAGTGTGTATAGTCCAGTGTGCATTGTGTGCAGTGTGCAGTGTGTATAGTGCAGTGTGCAGTGTGTGCAGTGTGCAGTGTGTATAGTGCAGTGTGTGCAGTGTGTGCAGTGCAGTGTGTGCAGTGCAGTGTGTATAGTGCAGTGTGTGCAGTGTGTGCAGTGCAGTGTGTATAGTGCAGTGTGTGCAGTGTATGCAGTGCAGTGTGTGCAGTGTGTATAGTGCAGTGTGTGCAGTGTGTGCAGTGCAGTGTGTGCAGTGTGTATAGTGCAGTGTGTGCAGTGTATGCAGTGCAGTGTGTGCAGTGTGCATAGTGCAGTGTGTGCAGTGCAGTGCAGTTTGTGCAGTGCTGTGCAGTATCAATCAGAGTATTTGAGTCAGCTGGGGGATTGGGCCTCCATCACTGCGACCATGCGCTCCATGAGTCCAAGCATTGCTGTTGTGTCCATTTCTTGCAGCAAGGCATTGTTCATGTGCTTACGGTGCTTCAGGAACCATCTGTCCTCTCCAGATATTCCAGCATCTCCCCATCGAGTCGTGTATCCTTTTTCCTGTGCACAAGAACAACAACAATGAATAAGGTTCCTCCATGTTTATCAATGTAGTAACATGTGTGTCTAATATAATCTAATCTAAAATAATCCTACACTACTACTAGTACACACTTACTGCCCACTTTATTACCAGTCCCTCCAGAAAAACGTGATTATGCGATCGCATAATTCAATGCATAATTAGCCAAAGTCTGCATATTTATGCGGGGGCTGCATTTTTTCAAATACGCCGCACTTTCGCCGCATAAATTGCCGATTTCCATGCAAAATATGCGGGGCTTGCATGATTTCATAATCCCCGCATTTTCGTTGCAAAAAAGTCACATATATCTTAGCAGAAAGTTGAAAAATGTTGCGTTGTAGTGTGTAGTGTAGTAGATGGTATCTCCCGGTCAGTGTGGTCGATGGTATCTCCCGGTCAGTGTAGTAGATGATATCTCCCGGTCAGTGTAGTAGATGGTATCTCCTGGTAAATGTCGTAGATAGTATCTCCCGGTCAGTGTAGTAGATGGTATCTCCCGGTCAGTGTAGTAGATGGTATCTCCTGGTCAGTGTAGTCGATGGTATCTCCCGGTCAATGTAGTAGATGGTATCTCCCGGTCAGTATAGTAGATGGTATCTCCTGGTAAATGTCGTAGATGGTATCTCCCGGTAAATGTCGTCGATGGCTGACAGCTCTATAAACAACAAAATCAAGAGATCAGTGCTTTAATCACAAACGTGTCCATTGCACTTTATAAAATGTCAGCTTTTTGGGAAGCCAGATGTTACGTTGGTAACATTTAGTGAGCCAATGGCAGTGTTAGAACGTGGCATGCTAATGTTAGCAATTGTTAGCAATATCCCGCTAGCTGACTAGCTGGTCAGCTTACATTAACGTAAGCAAAGCAAGCACAGCTTGAGTATAATCAGTAGCTTTGTAAACTAAACAGCCAAGAAACGTATAGTTGGTTTGCAACAAGGCGAAACATTTGCAAAGTGAAACTTCCCAGACTCCGTAACGTTAGAAGAAGCCTGCAGCAGCGTCTCACAGACCATTGCCTCGAGCATGGCGGTGGCAGAGTTTAATGCCCCGGTGGTCTGGCACGC
>NC_050188.1:24250937-24255937 GCF_008315115.2 Sander lucioperca
TGTGAAGACCTGGAACTGCTGTGAGGTGAACTGCGGGCCGTTATCCGTAATCAGCTCTTCAGGTATCCCGAACCGTGTGAATATGCTCATCAGCTTACTTATAACTGCTTCACTCGTGGTCTGGGTGAGACTTAATACTTCAAGCCATCTTGAATAATAGTCAGTAACGACCAGGAAGTGCTTTCCTTTAAACTCACAAAGATCTGCAGCTAGCTTTTTAAAGGAGTTGCGATAAGTGGTTCCCGGCTTTGGCTTGGTTTGTGCTCATTACAGTGTGGGCATGAGGAGACTTTCTCCTTTACCGCATGGCTAATCTTAGGCCACCAGACAGCATCATTGTATCTTTCTCTGGATTTGTTTAGGCCTTGATGCCCATGGTGGATCCTCTCCAGCATCTCAGTTCTCATTGTTTGTGGGATCACTATTTGGTTTCCCCTTTTTACCAGTCCGTTATGCTCACTAAGACTACTTCTGTCCATAAAATAGTCTAATAATCTCTTTTATATCGTGGCCAGCCAGACTTAATGTATTGTCTGACCTTCTGCAGGGTTTCATCCTTCTCTGTCTCTGCCTTTATACGCTCCAGCTGTTTTAGGCGTTTCCAGCTCTTCAATGGCCTCCACGTATGCCTGGATGTCCTCACTCAGTTTTGTGTTGTCCACTTTTGACTCCGGGTGTCTCGACAGCACGTCAGGTACTATCAGGTTCTTACCTGGGATGTACTCAGCGACAGGGTTGAACTTCATTAGGCGGATTAGAAGTCACTGACACCTCAGTGGAGTTTTGTCTAGGTCTCTGTGGTTGATGAGTGTCACCAGTGGTTTATGGTCGGTAAGTAATTTGTAGCTTTCCAGACCACACAGATATAGATAGAACTTTTCTGAAGCCCATACACTAGCAAGACACTCCTTTTCTATCTGTGCATACTTCTTTTCCGCTTCATTCCACTGCACAGAGAGCAGTAGGCTACTGGTTTGAGTATGCCTCCATGATTTTGCAGCAGTACTCCTCCTAATCCATAACTGGATGCGTCAGCTCCTACAACAGTGGGCAGTTTGGGATCAAGGTACTGAAGAACAGGTGCAGAGGATATCAGTGTTTTTACCTTCTTGAAGGCTGCTTCTTGCTGCGGGTCCCACACCCATGCTACTGTATTCTTCAACAGCTCTTTCTGGGCTTGGAGTCACGCCCTCCTGACTGATAACCTGGCCCAGGAAGTGAAGGGACGCCTGCCTGAACTTACATTTCTGGCGGTTGAGTTTTAGGCCAGATTCTTACTTTTCCAGTCGGCTTAATCACAGGCACCATTGGCGCTACCCATTCTGTGGGCTCTGTCACACGCTCTATTATGCCATTTTCTTCCATTCGCTTCAGCTCCTCTTCTACTTTAGGTAGCAGGGGAATGGGTATGCGGCGAGGGGCTGCGACACTGTATGTTAGCGTTTTCTTTTAGGACTATTTTTATGGGGTCTCCTTTAAGCAGTCCTAACTCCCCAAACACACTGACTTCTTCGATGTGTTGTATCAGACCCAGGCGAACACCGACAGATCTGCTCAGTAGGTTATCACATGTAGACTTTGCCACTATTACCCTAAAGTAACAGTCTGCTATTTTTCTCCCTTTTGACTCTTGTATCTTGGCTAGGAATTGCCCCAAATGGACCACTTTTCCTCCTGGACTTTCCAGTTTAGAGGTAACTGGACTAAGTTTTGGCTTGACACGGAGGTGGCTATATGTAGCCTCATTTTATTGTTGTGTCAGCACCAGAATCTATCTTAAAGCTAACTGTGTATGGCGTATGAGTATGGCATATCACTAGAGTTGTGCGCCATGGTGGCTCTGTATCGGTGATGACTTCATCCACTGTAGCCTCATTCTTGGTTGTAGTCTCATCTATTGAGCGTAAGAATAAGCTGTCAACTTCTTCAGTCACTTCTTGTATCATTCTGGTTTTGCATTTGGGTACTCAGTCTCTTCTGTCTAAGACCTCTTCCATCCATGTTGGTAAAGAACAACACAGACGCTGCACCTTTAAGGTCTACAGATTGACTGTTAAAGAACAACACAGACGCTGCACCTTTAAGGCCTGCAGACTGACTGTTAAAGAACAACACAGACGCTGCACCTTTAAGGTCTTCAGATTGACTGTTAAAGAACAACACAGACGCTGCACCTTTAAGGCCTGCAGACTGACTGTTAAAGAACAACACAGACGCTGCACCTTTAAGGCCTACAGACTGACTGCTAAAGAACAACACAGACGCTGAACCTTTAAGGTCTGCAGACTGACTGCTAATTGAAGATTTGTGTGAAGGAGTGTCCAACAGGTGCTTCAGTGATGTCATACTGATGGAGGTAGTTTCTAATAGTTAGGAACAGATGGTTTCTGTTTGGTTACCATAGCTACAACAATGGAGTTTGGACTGCTTGAATGACATCCGTGTTAACTGTTCTGCAAAAGGGTGGGAAAATGTGTCAATCCAATGAGAAAGGGTTAACACATCTGCAAGAGGTGTCTTCTGCTCTGCTGAGACAGTGATGGTCAAGTATAATGAAATGATGAGTATAATGAAATGATGAGTATAATGAAAGGATGAGTATAATGAAAGGATAAGTATAATGAAAGGATGTAATATAAATACTAAAGGTAGAAACAGGAAGAATCAGAAAGTGTTCTCAGATCTCAGAGACAAGGTCGACTGAGGACAGAAAACAAAGAATCAGAAAGAAAAAGACAGAAATAAATCTGTCTGTGTGTTTGTGTTACATTATAAATGTACCGCAACCTCAGTTTTGCATATTCTAAGCTAGCCGTAAACCCCCATTTGGCTGCTACATTCCCAGTGTTAGCAAACGCTAGCTAGTCTGTTAACATGAATATTTGCAAGCCTCCAAACACAGACGTCACACTTTAAATCCTACCTGTTGCCTTTCACCATCCACTTATTTAACTGCTGTCACATCCATTGACATGCCATCTCCTTTTCCCTTTTCTTTTTCTATGCTTAGCCCCCGACAGCTTTTTTGCTTCATCCATCTTTTTCCATAGACGACAACTCACTACTCGTACCTGCTCGCTCAGCGCTCACGGCGACCCCCCCCCCCCCCCCTTCTATGTCAACATTCTATGTCAACATTCCATGTCAACATTCTATGTCAACATTCCATGCCAACATTCTATGTCAACATTCTATGTCAACATTCTATGCCAACATTCTATGCCAACATTCTATGTCAACATTCCATGCCAACATTCTATGTCAACATGCTATGTCAACATTCTATGCCAACATTCTATGCCAACATTCTATGTCAACATTCCATGCCAACATTCTATGTCAACATTCTATGTCAACATTCTATGCCAACATTCTATGCCAACATTTTATGATGGAATCTTATGAGACAGGTTGCCTACTCTAGCCTTAGTCCTCTAACATGTTATATAACATTGAGGAAATGCAGAAATGATTTTGAAACGCACAACAACAGCTACATATAGAAGAAACAAAACAAATTAATTAAAATAAAAAAATAAAAAAATGTACCATCGCTTTGGCGCCCCCATGGTGCTACGCCTCTATGCGCCGCATATAGCGCATACCCACTTTTTGCGCCACTGGCTTCTGGGATCGGTTGATAACTCAAACTTGCTGAGAACGTAGACACCCGTTTGATTACATAGACTCATGCATTAGGCACGGTTTCAGTCTCATTCAGTAGCCTGGTGCGCGGTCTCCTCGTGACAGCCTACCTACCATGTAACAAACATTTAACTTAACATAACTACTAAGATAACATGACATGTATTTGTATGTGATATTCATCGATAATGTAGCCTATGAATTTCTATACACAATAATCTAAGATGCATGAGAAACAAAGGCTTCTGGGATCGGTTGATAACTTAAACTTGCCGAGAACCAAGACACCCGTTTGCATATAGACTCATGCAGTACTCTCGGTTACGGTCCTTACGGTCTCGTTCAGTAGCCTGGTGCGCGGTCTCCTCGTGACAGTATGCAACATTCACTTCTCTAACATTTAACTTAACATAATTACCAAGATAACATGACATGTATTTGTATCTGATGTACTTCCCCATCAATAATGTGTGAATTGCCATGAACACAATCATCTAAGATGCACCAAAAACAAGGCTTGGTTAATAACTCAAACTTGATGAGAACCAAGACGCCGCTTGATTACATTAGACTCGAGCGGCCGGTTGCACGGTTACATCCGGTCTCGTTCAGTAGCCTGGTGCTCGGTCTATGGGTCTAGGTCTAGGTAGCTCATTTCCTGAGTGATTCTACCACCACCACTTCAGTGGAGGCGCTAATGAGCTAGATTACTACTACACACACAGTAGCAGAAGAATACCAGCTACACAAAACGGCACGAATGAAGTAAAAAAACAGGAGTGAGTCAGTTCATTGATGTATGGCACTCGATTCTCCCGGTTCAGTGACACGAGTCGGGTTAATTAACTGGCTCTTTGGTCAGTTCGTCAACACTAACAGAATCTGAAAATACCCTAAAACAAATAGAATACCTAAATACCCCTGATGCTCTATAACAAAACATACAGACAGCAGAAATACCCTAAATACCCCTGATGCTCTATAACACAACATACAGACAGCAGAAATACCCTAAATACCCCTGATGCTCTATAACACAACATACCCTTGACGGTCTATAAGATGTTGCAGTGTGATAATAAATTACACCAAATGTTAATTTTTAGTCATTTGTCAGCTGGACCAAACCGAATGAACGTTAACGTCCCGTACAACCCCACAGAGGATCCCCCCTAACAGCTGGCCCATATCTTACTGTTACCCCCCCGACACCCTCCCAGTCTTCATACCACATACCAGACTTTAAAACCTGATGCATCTCCCAAAATCCCCTGTCACTTATTAAACATATCAGGTGTCAGTTTATTAAACATATTCGGGGCTATAGTGGCCTCTTCTTGACAAAATAAAAACAC
>NC_050188.1:24260937-24298437 GCF_008315115.2 Sander lucioperca
CATCATCATCATCATCAATATAGGTGTAGATTTTGGGGTGTGCAGGGAATATGTTTAAATGTTTAGAAGAGGTAGATTGGTCGCCTCAAAAAATATGAAAGAACCCCCTACCCAAAAGAGGTAAAATAACCGTTCAGGGGCATCAAAACCTGTTCGGAAAACAGGAACTGGGTCTAGTTTGCTACATCGTTGGGTTGAAGAATTCAAGAGTGTTCCTACCTGCAGGTCCTCCTCCGTAATACTGGAACTCATCTGGAATCAATTCAAACAAAGATTATTAATAAATAGTGAAGACGAAGACAAGTTCTGAACCTCCTGGGCCCTCAGGCTCTTAAAATATGACTCTACTTATCTCTAGACGTCTTTTTCTTCCCCAACGTATTCGTTGATGGTAAGAACAGAAGAACTGTAAATAACTTCACTGAGACGATGAAAATCAGCTTCACAGCTTTAGTAATCAGTATTTCAAGAATTACACGGCGTATGCATATAGGTTCACAATCTTAAGACTAGACTCTCCCTAGAATCATACTATAGACCTTTTTCACAGCAGATATTTTGACTTGTCATAGTAGGAAAAGCACAGCTGAAACTGATAACCTTAATGATGGCTCAGTTCCATCAAGTGTCCCAATAAGATATTTCAGTGAGTCAGCATGCACAATACCAGGACCTCTCCTAAGGGGAATGCAGCCATCATTAATGGCTTTGAATACACCTGTGCTGTTCCTTCTATGACATGTCAACATGTCTGCCGTGAAAAAGATCTATGCTGTACATGTCTCAGGTTCGTCCAGTCTCTCCCAGAATGTGAACCCAATTATCTCACTATCCTAAACTTTTATCATTGCTGACAGTTACACCATACTTCAAACAAGCTAACCTTGAAGCAGAGCTGTTTTCTGCAAACTTATCTAACTGTTCCTGTTTGATCACATTTAATTAAAGGTCAAGCTAACTCAGACATTCTTAAATAATGAGAGGCTTTATTCCTCTAAATCCCAATGTTTAGTCAAACACGCAACTCTTAATGCAACAACAGTAAATATATAAGATTAACATGATTATTGGTCAGAATATTCCTTCAATAAGTTGCTTCTCTTTTAACTGGAGAGGCTGTAGAAAGGTTTATGTCAAAGCTTCTTCTAGTTGAAGGACCAAATATTAAAGAAAACTAACAGAAGTTTAGTTTACAGAAGTTACAACTGTGAAGCTGCTTTAAGGTTGATATTTCTGAGTTGAGTTTCAGCTTAAATTAAACTAACAGAAGACTTTCATATCTTTAGGTTAGGGTAAGATCTAGATTAAATAAACTAACAAAAGAAGTCTTACCGGGCTGATCAGGAGAGACTGCGTTCATACTCTCTGAAACAACAAAACATCATCATGGATCAGTCAGAATATCTTCAGATGTTAAAAAGTCTCTAAACTGTCTCTGAACTGTCTCTAAACTGTCTCTGAACTGTCTCTAAACTGTCTCTGAACTGTCTCTGAACTGTCTCTGAACTGTCTCAAGAAACTGTTTCCTCTGACAGAAAACAAGAAATTTACACATTTACACTTATAAAAGATACACATTTTAATCAACATACTTGATACATCTTTGTGTTTTTGTATCGCTGACTGGTTTCCTTCATATGCGAAAACTATTAGATAACTTTGCTATCTGAATTTTGGTGACAGAGTTCCTCTGGGGAATTATTCTGCTCATCTGAAGATGTAGTTTCAGGTATATCTGCCGCCATCTTGTGGCGTTTAAACGTTATTACATCATCCAGTTAGTCTGGACGCAAAGTCACAGAAACCCTTTAGTTAATTGATCCAGAGACACAAAGGGTTCAAAATTACAGGAATATATTAAGTTAGACCTATTAAATTAAATAAATTTAAATGTAATTCATGTTTAGTTGATTGCATATTATGACATCATCAGCAGTGGTTCCATCTTTGTTTTTGTTTTTCTGCCTGTTGTGTTCATGTGGGCTGTTTTATATCAATATTTACATTTTAATCTGTAAGATTATTAAAGTTTGTGACTCACCTGTGGGGGCTTCATCAGACGTGGAGTCTTTATCTGGCGAACAAAGATAGACCGACAGGTGAGATTGACAGACAGGTGAGACAGAGACAGACAGACAGACAGACAGACAGGTAAAGGACAGACAGATCTGTGATGAGAGACAGATAGGTGATCACCTGTTGACATGGCTTGTATTCCAGCATCTGCAAACACAAAACATTATTGTAATTATTATCCATATTATATATTATATATATTATTATATATCTCTATATAATCTCATAACCCGTCAACCCTGATTTACTTCCAGTCTGATTTCCTTATTTTATTTAACCTTTATTTAAACCGACATTGTGTAATGTTTTGAGTTGATTCTTAGCAAAAAAAACTTTGTTCTTCCACAAATATGTGCTCATTCATGTGTAATTACTTCCACCAACTAATCAAAGTATTCTCGTAAGTTAGTGTAGAATCTGCCATTCAGAATCATTCAGAATACATATGAGCGACTCGTAGCGCCTCCATCTTTAAAATATATTAGCCAAAGAGGGACATACCTCCATCTTTAAAATACATTAACTAAAGAAAGACATACCTCCATCTTTATAATACATTAATCAAAGAGGGACATACCTCCATCTTTATGATACATTAGTCAAAAAGGGACAAACCTCCATCTTTATTATGAAATCAACCAAAGAGGGACATACCTCCATCTTCATAATACATTAACCAAAGAGGGACATACCTCCATCTTTAAAATACATTAACCAAAGAGGGACATACCTCCATCTTTAAAATACATTAGCCAAAGAGGGACATACCTCCACCTTTATAATACATTAGCCAAAGAGGGACATACCTCCATCTTTAAAATACATTAACCAAAGAGAGACATACCTCCATCTTTATAATACATTAGTCAAAGAGAGACATACCTCCATCTTTAAAATACATTAACCAAAGAAAGACATACCTCCATCTTTATAATACATTAGTCAAAGAGAGACATACCTCCATCTTTATAATACATTAATCAAAGAGGGACATACCTCCATCTTTAAAATACATTAGCCAAAGAGGGACATACCTCCATCTTTAAAAAACATTAGCCAAAGAGGGACATACCTCCATCTTTAAAATACATTAATCAAAGAGGGACATACCTCCATCTTTATGATACATTAGTCAAAGAGAGACATACCTCCATCTTTATAATACATTAATAAAAGAGGGACATACCTCCATCTTTAAAATACATTAACCAAAGAGGGACATACCTCCATCTTTAAAATACATTAACCAAAGAAAGACATACCTCCATCTTTATAATACATTAGTCAAAGAGAGACATACCTCCATCTTTAAAATACATTAACCAAAGAAAGACATACCTCCATCTTTATAATACATTAGTCAAAGAGAGACATACCTCCATCTTTATAATACATTAATCAAAGAGGGACATACCTCCACCTTTAAAATACATTAGCCAAAGAGGGACATACCTCCATCTTTAAAAAACATTAGCCAAAGAGAGACATACCTCCATCTTTATAATACATTAATAAAAGAGGGACATACCTCCATCTTTAAAATACATTAACCAAAGAGGGACATACCTCCATCTTTAAAATACATTAACCAAAGAAAGACATACCTCCATCTTTATGATACATTAGTCAAAGAGAGACATACCTCCACCTTTAAAATACATTAGCCAAAGAGGGACATACCTCCATCTTTAAAAAACATTAGCCAAAGAGGGACATACCTCCATCTTTAAAATACATTAATCAAAGAGGGACATACCTCCATCTTTATAATACATTAGTCAAAGAGAGACATACCTCCATCTTTATAATACATTAATCAAAGAGGGACATACCTCCATCTTTAAAATACATTAACCAAAGAGGGACATACCTCCATCTTTAAAATACATTAACCAAAGAAAGACATACCTCCATCTTTATGATACATTAGTCAAAGAGAGACATACCTCCATCTTTATAATACATTAATAAAAGAGGGACATACCTCCACCTTTAAAATACATTAGCCAAAGAGGGACATACCTCCATCTTTAAAAAAACATTAGCCAAAGAGGGACATACCTCCATCTTTAAAATACATTAACCAAAGAAAGACATACCTCCATCTTTATAATACATTAGTCAAAGAGAGACATACCTCCATCTTTAAAATACATTAACCAAAGAAAGACATACCTCCATCTTTATAATACATTAGTCAAAGAGAGACATACCTCCATCTTTATAATACATTAATCAAAGAGGGACATACCTCCACCTTTAAAATACATTAGCCAAAGAGGGACATACCTCCATCTTTAAAAAACATTAGCCAAAGAGAGACATACCTCCATCTTTATAATACATTAATAAAAGAGGGACATACCTCCATCTTTAAAATACATTAACCAAAGAGGGACATACCTCCATCTTTAAAATACATTAACCAAAGAAAGACATACCTCCATCTTTATGATACATTAGTCAAAGAGAGACATACCTCCACCTTTAAAATACATTAGCCAAAGAGGGACATACCTCCATCTTTAAAAAACATTAGCCAAAGAGGGACATACCTCCATCTTTAAAATACATTAATCAAAGAGGGACATACCTCCATCTTTATGATACATTAACCAAAGAAAGACATACCTCCATCTTTATGATACATTAGTCAAAGAGAGACATACCTCCACCTTTAAAATACATTAGCCAAAGAGGGACATACCTCCATCTTTAAAAAACATTAGCCAAAGAGGGACATACCTCCATCTTTAAAATACATTAATCAAAGAGGGACATACCTCCATCTTTATGATACATTAGTCAAAGAGAGACATACCTCCATCTTTATAATACATTAATAAAAGAGGGACATACCTCCATCTTTAAAATACATTAACCAAAGAGGGACATACCTCCATCTTTAAAATACATTAACCAAAGAAAGACATACCTCCATCTTTATGATACATTAGTCAAAGAGAGACATACCTCCATCTTTATAATACATTAATAAAAGAGGGACATACCTCCATCTTTAAAATACATTAACCAAAGAGGGACATACCTCCATCTTTAAAATACATTAATCAAAGAGGGACATACCTCCACCTTTAAAATACATTAGCCAAAGAGGGACATACCTCCATCTTTAAAAAACATTAGCCAAAGAGGGACATACCTCCATCTTTATGATACATTAGTCAAAGAGAGACATACCTCCATCTTTATAATACATTAATAAAAGAGGGACATACCTCCATCTTTAAAATACATTAACCAAAGAAAGACATACCTCCATCTTTATAATACATTAATAAAAGAGGGACATACCTCCACCTTTAAAATACATTAATCAAAGAGGGACATACCTCCATCTTTAAAATACATTAACCAAAGAGGGACATACCTCCATCTTTAAAATACATTAACCAAAGAAAGACATACCTCCATCTTTATAATACATTAATCAAAGAGGGACATACCTCCACCTTTAAAATACATTAGCCAAAGAGGGACATACCTCCATCTTTAAAAAACATTAGCCAAAGAGGGACATACCTCCATCTTTAAAATACATTAATCAAAGAGGGACATACCTCCATCTTTATGATACATTAATAAAAGAGGGACATACCTCCATCTTTAAAATATATTAACCAAAGAGGGACATACCTCCATCTTTAAAATAGATTAATCAAAGAGGGACATACCTCCATCTTTAAAATACATTAACCAAAGAGGGACATAACTCCATCTTCATAATACATTAACCAAAGAGAGACATACCTCCATCTTCATAATACATTAACCAAAGAGAGACATACCTCCATCTTCATAATACATTAACCAAAGAGGGACATACCTCCATCTTTAAAATACATTAACCAAAGAGGGACATACCTCCATCTTCATAATACATTAACCAAAGAGGGGCATACCTCCATCTTCATAATACATTAACCAAAGAGGGGCATACCTCCATCTTTATAATACATTAACCAAAGAGGGGCATACCTCCATCTTCATAATACATTAACCAAAGAGGGGCATACCTCCATCTTTATAATACATTAACCAAAGAGGGGCATACCTCCGCCTTTCGCCCTCTTGCACTCAGTGGCACCGTGATCAATGCCAGGGGAGATTACTCGCCAGGGAAGCGAAAAACAGAATTAAAATGACAACGCAACAGGCAAAGCAACAAGGCCAAAGGTAATATTGGAGTGGCTAGAACAGCTGCGTGTAAACGATGGAGATGCTAAGAGATCATTTTGGGTTCGGCCACCGTAGGAGGAGGAGCTAGAAAGTAATATTCAGTTGGTTGTCATATACAATTTCACCAATAGATGGGATAAATTCTTACACAAGGGAGCTTTAACCAGGAGTTTTTCTGTTGTCCTGGCCGAGACAACGGCACTAAGTTTACCATAAAAGAACTTCAGACTGAAGACAAACAGGAATTTACATCAAGCTTGATCAGAGTTCAGTGACAGTCAGTCATTAATAATGTTTCATGCTAATAAATAATCTATAAAATGACTTTATAACTTGGGTTTGAGGAACAAAATCTGTCTGTGGGACTGTTTTAGGAGTCAGTAGAGAACATAAATAAGGAGGCAACTTGTGTAATATGGCTTATAAAGAAAACTGTTCCAGTGTTTTATTCTACAGTTATTTAAATAATACAAACCAGCTGTGTCAGACAAACTGCAGAGATGTCTGCAGAAACCCGAATCAGAGACGAATCATAATGCAGACAGTTCTTCTCTGGGTTTATGTTACGTTTACAAATTAAAAACATGCAATTTGACATAATTTTGGATCATTATTATCATCACATCTGTGTCTAGAAAGCTAGAGCAGAGTATCTATAAATAACAATCAAAACGCTTAAAGACTAAATGTTCTGAAGAAGTCCACTGGGGACCGACTACAATCATTTGATCTGAGGAAAGTCATTTAGTTACATTTATTCAGCTTGGGTGCTGCACATGAGCCTTATTATGGTGGAGAAACCCTGGCAGCGTGGGGTTAGGGTTAGGCTAGGGTTAGTCTAACCAAATCCCTGTTATGTTCTGTTTCTGGGTCATTATTATATGTATATATATATATTTATATGGTGGGGAAACCCTGGCAGCGTGGGGAATAACCCAGAGACACAACGTAACAGAATCTGACATTTTCAGAGATTATTGATAACAACGTGGCTTGAATTAGTTTTTTCCTCGCACCAAAAGAAAAACAGCATCTTTTTTGATAAAAGGAACCAAACTTTCCCCTGAATTTGATCCTAAAACACTTGAGACAAATTGTTTTGTAGGAAAAAATTAAGATTATTATTATTATTACGTCTGATCGTCACTCAGAGCAGATATGAGTCAGATTAAATCTCACCGTTGGAGTCGAGGTCTCCCGTCACCAGCAGGACGAACAGCGAGAACAGAAGAACAACGTTCCTGCAACACAAACACAACATTAGTCGGAGAGCCTTTGTGTCCTTTTAGCACTCAGCGCCTTAGTTATATTTAACCCTACACCCTACATTTTTTATACATACTATTTATTATTCATCAGTGTTAGGGTTAATAATTACTTTTCTTTTGGAGTAAGGTCGGGATTATAATGTTTTTAAGAATATAAATTCCATATAACAGAACTGTGGATGTCCAATTATGCGTACATTTACATTTGAAATACCACTTCAGATTTATTTAATAAACGTTTTCAAAGAAGTCTGTTGACCTCTGAACTAAACTCTGAATCAAACGGACGACTCAACATACTAAAGTCTAAATATAAAAACTCTCAGCTTCTGATTCTGTCAGGTCGATTTTCTCCTCCGTGTCTGAGGAGCGTTGCATTGTGGGACGTTAGATTTCTGCAGACTGCAGTTTTTAACATTGTCAATTTTTCACACAGTAAACGGACTAAAACACAGAGAGAGATGAGAATATGGACATACCTGGTGAGCATGATGCGTTCTGATTGGGCCCTGGATCCGTTCGAAAGGTGCAACTCTGCAGGAAACTTCTGGCTCTGAGCGCCTGGCACCGCTGTTTATATATCTGCCGAAATGTCATGAGTGTGTGTGTGTGTGTGTGTGTGTGTGTGTGTGTGTGTGTAAGAGAGAGAGAGAGTTTCAGGTTTCTGTGTTAAAGTTAGGTGGGAGGAGGTGAAGAAGACTCCCACACAGGTTCGTCTTTCTGTATCAAACAAGACTTAACTTTAGTTAAAGGTTGGCAAGGTTAACGTGTAGTTAGGGTGTCTTTTATGTTTTGTTAACGTCATCTGTAGTCCTGCAGAGCTTCATTTCAAACGATGGCTTTTCAAATAGATTCTTGTTTCCTCAAAGTTAATTTTTATCTGATATGTGTAGGAATGTGTTTCTGCTTTGTTCACATCATGTAAGAAAGGTCTAAGTATTATGTATTTTATTTAACTTTTAATTATAGAGGTAATCTCATTGAGACACAAGGTCTCATTCTCAAGAAAGACCTGTTTGGGACAATTACAGACAGACAAACGGATTACAATAGTACATACAACATTTAAAAAAAAAAAGGGCCAAGTAGACTTAAAACACCAAAATACTAAAAACAAGAACAAAATTCCAAAGAAGTTTTCTTTATCCAGTGCCCTTAAAATGAGTTGAAAGTCCCCTAGTGGGACCTGGACAGGTTTGGTTCCTGCTGCAGTGTAGTCCAGGTTCAGGGGGAAGAACAAGAGAAAACCTTTTCTGTATAAGAACCGATGGGACGTAGCTGTGTAAGAACATATGGGACATAGCTGTGTAGGAACCGATGGGACGTAGCTGTGTAAGAACATATGGGACGTAGCTGTGTAGGAACCTATAGGACGTAGCTGTGTAGGAACCTATAGGACGTAGCTGTGTAGGAACCTATAGGACGTAGCTGTGTAGGAACCTATGGGACGAAGCTCTGTAAGAACAATGGGACGTAGCTGTGTAGGAACCTATAGGACGTAGCTGTGTAGGAACCTATGGGACGAAGCTCTGTAAGAACAATGGGACGTAGCTGTGTAGGAACCTATAGGACGTAGCTGTGTAGGAACCTATGGGACGTAGCTATGTAAAAACCTATGGGACGTAGCTGTGTAAGAACTGATGGGACGTAGCTCTGTAAGAACAATGGGACGTAGCTGTGTAGGAACCTATGGGACGTAGCTGTGTAAGAACTGATGGGACGTAGCTGTGTAGGAACCTATGGGACGTAGCTGTGTAGGAACCGATGGGACGTAGTTGTGTAAGAACAAAGGGACGTAGCTGTGTAGGAACCTATGGGACGTAGCTGTGTAGGAACCTATGGGACGTAGCTGTGTAGGAACCTATGGGACGTAGCTGTGTAGGAACCGATGGGACGTAGTTGTGTAAGAACAAAGGGACGTAGCTGTGTAGGAACCTATGGGACGTAGCTGTGTAGGAACCTGTGTTATTATGAGTAATGAAAGCTCAAAGCCGTGCGAGGTATCGGGGCCCATTGTGGGCGAGATGGTTGGAAAAATATGGACCGGACTGCTTGAGATGTTTGTCTTATTGGTAAAAATGGATACTGCACTGTAACTTTTATTCTTGTATTTTATCTGTTTTAAATTTTTTTTAATCTGTTTTCATGTAAAGCACTTTGAATTGCCCTGTTGCTGAAATGTGCTATACAAATAAAGCTGCCTTGCCTTGCCTATGGGACGAAGCTCTGTAAGAACAATGGGACGTAGCTGTGTAGGAACCTATGGGACGTAGTTGTGTAAGAACAAAGGGACGTAGCTGTGTAGGAACCTATGGGACGTAGCTGTGTAGGAACCTATGGGACGTAGCTGTGTAAGAACATATGGGACGTAGTTGTGTAGGAACCTATGGGACGTAGCTGTGTAGGAACCTATGGGACGTAGCTGTGTAAGAACATATGGGACGTAGCTGTGTAAGAACTGATGGGACGTAGCTCTGTAAGGACAGATTGGACGTAGCTGTGTAAGAACCTATGAGACGTAGCTGTGTAAGAACAATGGGACGTAGCTGTGTAAGAACAAAGGGACGTAGCTGTGTAGGAACCTATGGGACGTAGCTGAGTAAGAACCGATGGGACGTAGCTGTGTAAGGACAGATGGGACGTAGCTGTGTAAGGACAGATGGGACGTAGCTGTGTAAGGACAGATGGGACGTAGCTGTGTAAGAACCTATGAGACGTAGCTGTGTAAGAACAATGGGACGTAGCTGTGTAAGGACAGATGGGACGTAGCTGTGTAAGGACAGATTGGATGTAGCTGTGTAAGAACCTATGAGACGTAGCTGTGTAAGAACAATGGGACGTAGCTGTGTAAGGACAGATGGGACGTAGCTGTGTAAGAACCTATGAGACGTAGCTGTGTAAGAACAATGGGACGTAGCTGTGTAAGAACAAAGGGACGTAGCTGTGTAAGAACAATGGGACGTAGCTGTGTAGGAACCTATGGGACGTAGCTGTGTAAGAACAATGGGACGTAGCTGTGTAGGAACCTATGGGACGTAGCTGTGTAAGAACAGATGGGATGTAGCTGTGTAAGAACCTATGGGACGTAGCTGTGTAGGAACCTATGGGACGTAGCTGTGTAGGAACAATGGGACGTAGCTGTGTAGGAACCTATGGGACGTAGCTGTGTAAGAACAATGGGACGTAGCTGTGTAGGAACCTATGGGACGTAGCTGTGTAAGAACAATGGGACGTAGCTGTGTAGGAACCTATGGGACGTAGCTGTGTAGGAACAATGGGACGTAGCTGTGTAGGAACCTATGGGACGTAGCTGTGTAAGAACAATGGGACGTAGCTGTGTAGGAACCTATGGGACGTAGCTGTGTAAGAACAATGGGACGTAGCTGTGTAGGAACCTATGGGACGTAGCTGTGTAGGAACCTATGGGACGTAGCTGTGTAAGAACAATGGGACGTAGCTGTGTAGGAACCTATGGGACGTAGCTGTGTAAGAACAGATGGGATGTAGCTGTGTAAGAACCTATGGGACGTAGCTGTGTAGGAACCTATGGGACGTAGCTGTGTAGGAACAATGGGACGTAGCTGTGTAGGAACCTATGGGACGTAGCTGTGTAAGAACAATGGGACGTAGCTGTGTAGGAACCTATGGGACGTAGCTGTGTAAGAACAATGGGACGTAGCTGTGTAGGAACCTATGGGACGTAGCTGTGTAGGAACCTATGGGACGTAGCTGTGTAAGAACAGATGGGATGTAGCTGTGTAAGAACCTATGGGACGTAGCTGTGTAAGAACAGATGGGATGTAGCTGTGTAAGAACCTATGGGACGTAGCTGTGTAGGAACCTATGGGACGTAGCTGTGTAGGAACAATGGGACGTAGCTGTGTAGGAACCTATGGGACGTAGCTGTGTAGGAACAATGGGACATAGCTCTGTAAGAACAATGGGACGTAGCTGTGTAGAAACCTATGGGACGTAGCTGTGTACGAACAGATGGGACGTAGCTGTGTACAAACAGATGGGACGTAGCCGTGTATAAAGAGATGGGACATAGCTGTGTAGGAACCTATGGGACGTAGCTGTGTACGAACAGATGGGACGTAGCTGTGTACAAACAGACGGGATGTAGCTGTGTATAAACAGATGGGACATAGCTGTGTAGGAACCTATGGGACGTAGCTGTGTACGAACAGATGGGACGTAGCTGTGTAGGAACCTATGGGACGTAGCTGTGTAGGAACCTATGGGACGTAGCTCTGTAAGAACAATGGGACGTAGCTCTGTAAGAACCTATGGGACGTAGCTGTGTACGAACCTATGGGACGTAAAAGAAATAGTCCTGGGAGCGTAGGCTGTGACTTCGGAGCTGCATTTTTTTCTGTTCAGTGAAACTTTCCTAAGAAAAAAATCTTCCCCACAACAACTTTATCAGAAAAAAATCAACAGTAAGAGACCTTTCTAAATGGATTCAACAGCTTTGAAGAAAATAATAAACAATGAAGCACTTCTCCTGACTTTTAAGAAAGGTTGTGACTTGTTTTGTGTCCTTTGGGGAGTTTCCTGACGTCCTCTCGGTTCAGGGAATCCCCGTAAAACAGACAGAGAGTCCGAACATTAGCAGCTGGTCGAGTTACAGCATTACACCGGAGCCCTCAGACGATTGCTCTGATAGAAGAACAATCAGAGCAGAACCAGACAGACAGATAGAGAGACAGACACACAGACAGTCAGACAGACACACAGACAGACAGACACACACAAATTCTCACTTTGTCATAACGTCCTGGAAAAGGGTTTTATCACTGTCTTTGACTTGAAATTTAATTTGATATTTAGGAGACAGAAGTCTGATGAAGGAGAGTTTTAGTTATTGGTCACTCAGATGACCCTGTGGATGAAAACACAGCGTTTTAATCGAGCTGGTGGACACAAGGAGACAAGCTGTCGGACTGATTGTTATATTATATTATATTATATTATATTATATATCAGGACACAATTAGAGGGCCATAGATATAAAACACTAAGCCTGTTTTGTATCTATGTAGAGGACAAGCAGATGGCTCACCATGAAATAAACTTCTTCACAAAATTATTTATATATATATATATATATATAATATTTTCTATTTTGGGGAGAATTAATTCTCTTTCTTGTGAAGAGTAAAGTTACGAGTTACGATCATCAGGTAGTATTGAAATCATAACCTTTCTTATATTGTCCTGAAATCCCCCAAATGCCGGGATTAGTAAATAAGTGGTGAGATCAGTTTCACCTGACTGTTAAGGGTTGCTATGGTTACGGAGAGCAAGATTTTCCCAGTCATGATGTAATAGTATTGTATTAAGAGTATGTAAATATACATAAAACCAGACGTAATCAGATTACCGATACATTTAGGAAAAATGGGGATTATTCCCAGGAAGCCCAGTTCAGACCAAAGATTTGCGACAAGACGTGTTGAAACTTGAAACTTCTTGCAACAAACAGGTCTGCAGCGTTGTAAAACCTGCCAGTTCTGCTGATGTATCATCGCCATAACAACGACGCTTTGTACTTCTGTTCTAATGCTGCGTTCCAGACACAATTTTTAACCCGTAAGTTACAACTTCAAGTCACGACTCACAACTTGGTAGCGTTCCAGGCAAAGTCACGAGAAACCCTTCTAGCTATCGGCTACCTAACTTTAACGTTAGCTAGCGCTAGCTGATACTAACAATTTCTAGTCGGTGAAAAATTTTGGGCTTCATTTAATAAACATAACCTGTATTAGTACACAATCGTATTTATGTCTATTTATTTCTATTTCTCTCCGTTAATCACCGCCGTCTGTACAGCATCAACAGGGGTCGCCATTGTTGTTTATATGTGTGTGTGTGTGTGTGTGTGTAACTGGGAGTGCAACGGTCTGGTACAAGTTCACAGGTACTAAGTTAGGCGTTTGACTGCCGTTCCCAGGCACTTTCACAGGGAGAAGGTTGTGAAAACACGGGTTATAGGCAGAGTTCAAAATTAGCACCATATACTAGCCAAATGCTGGTAAAATATGAAACTGGCTGGTAGATTTGCTTCACTCACTAGCCTAAAAAACAATGGTAATGTATTGAGTGGCTCGTAAAATTTGAACATTCACTAGCTACTACAAGTTAATTTTGAACCCTGGTTATAGGTTGCCTGGAACGCAGCATAACTTCTGACTTGCAGGCTTTGTGCAGATAAATTTATCATTTGTTTCGTCTAAATATGAATGTGGATAACATTAGTGATAATGAGATGCTTGCTATAGTTGCATTTTTAGTTATGAAACGGCGAAAACACGTTTTATTTCTCTGATTCATTGCTTTGTTCTAGCGCTGCTGAGTGCTCCCTCTCTACAGTCTCGCTTGACCATATAACGTTACCGTGCTTTCGGGCGGTCATTGAGGCTCCGTCTAAAACTCTGCCATTTCAATCAGCTGTTTGTAAAATTAAAATAAAATGGATTTTGGCTCATTTTATTCCTATAGTTTGTAGCTGACTTTACAAGCTGACTTCTCTATTGGCTGTTGAAACAGGAGACATCTCTTACGTTGTAAAACCAGCCTCTGGAGACTCCACCAGCTGACTTCTCTATTGGCTGTTGAAACAGGAGACGTCTCTTACGTTCTAAAACCAGCCTCTGCAACTTGAACAGTTGAGACACAGCGAAAGCATCAGCTGGTTTGTGTCGAGCTGAGACAGACTAGTTCAGACCACTGCAACTTTTCCCTGCAACATTCTAAAAAGGTTTCGTCTTGTAGCAATCTTTGGTCTGAATTGGTCTTAAAACAAGATGATTAAATCTTTATTGACTCACACATAGTCAACGGCAGCTTCATCACTTCCCTTCTTACCTTTCACAATAAAAGCCCTTCGCTAAAAGGCAACTAAAAACAACATCTTACACACATTACAACACGTAATGACTCTGTTCAGGTCTCTACTTCCGGCTGCGGCCGAGAGTAACGTTACACATCACAGATAATTGTTGGAGACAATGACATGGCTGGATAGCTAGCTTGTCTTGTTATTTAACATACTGTCACATTATATTGACTTTGAATCTTGGTAGCATAGCATTAGCTTTCTGACTTGTAGCTATCTCCCATTGCTAAGGGTGGCAAGTCGTATCTAAGGCCCGTCCTATTTACTGGAGCAGTGAACAATGTTTGCATTGCATAAGATCCTTATTATAGGATGGGAATGATTGTTCCAGGTATTAGTCAAACCCTCATGTTTAACCAGGGAAACAGAGTTTGGAAAGTGAGGAAATAGAATATTCAAAGCTACATATCCCGGCTGAAACTCATAACTTTTTAAAGTTCTTGAAGATGTGTCATGTAGAGAGACGATATTAACAAAAGGAAAGGCCAAACTTGTCATGTTAAGGTGTGTCTATTGATTCATCGAGGAACATGCAAGAATACGTAACACCTTAAAATCTTCCAGTAGCTGCTGGCGGAAGCCTTAAGGTTAGTGAATTTAGACGCACAGTGGATTAAATAGTTTTTTTCAGTCTATAGCTAAACACCCTTTTATTTTATAGTTTTAGTTGAATAATGTCTCTAAACTTTCCACCGTAAACAAACAGCACTATGAATGGTTATTGTATGAAAAACTTCAAGATTTTAATTCTAATACGAAATAAAATATATATTAAAGGTCTTAAAAATATTATTTGGCAAGTGACCAGGATATAAGCAGGTTAATGCCTTTCTAGGAGTCCATTAACAGGAATTAATGGACTCTGCTGAATGTGTGTGTGTGTGTGTGTGTGTGTGTGTGTGTGTGTGTGTGTGTGTGTGTGTGTGTGTGCTCTGTTGTAATGGAAAAGCAAGTAGAATGGCTTCTGTCCCCGGAGATCCCCTCACACACACACACACACACACACACACACACACTGATAATGGCAGTGGTATTTGGGAATCAAAGCCTCGTCTGTCTGGAAGTTTCTGTGTAAACGGAGAGGCGGCTGAACGGCTGAAGAAGCTTTTTAAAGCAGCGTTGCTTCATTCAGCTCACGCTGCGGCTTTGAAACTCTGTAAGGTCAGATTTACATGTTTATAGAGCTTCCATCCATTAATCAGTCCTCCATCCTTTCATGCTTCCATCCATTAATCAGTCCTCCATCCTTTCATGCATCCATTCCTCTGTCCTCTGTCTGTCCGAGGGTGTCCCCCAGGAGGGAATACACTTCTTTATACCTGAAACTATCTCTATATAATATAATATATACATGTCTTTATACAGACAGACAGAGAGACAGACAGACAGGCAGACAGAGAGAGAGACAGACAGAGAGACAGACAGACAAGCAGACAGAGAGACAGGCAGACAGACAGAGACACTGACAGACAGACAGACAGACAGAGACACAGACAGACAGACAGACAGATAGACAGGGTTAAACTTTACTGTAACTGGTTGATTACTAACAGATGGTGAGACTTTTGAAGGAAACAGCTGAAACATGATGCTCTGTACTTGGCTCACAGTCACCTATTCTCAGGTAACTCAACCACCAACTACCGCTGATACACGCCATGCAGAGCTCCATGTTGAGCACCATGTAGAGCACCATGCAGAGCTCCATGCAGAGCACCATGTAGAGCTCCATGTAGAGCTCCATGTAGAGCACCATGCAGAGCTCCATGTAGAGCTCCATGTAGAGCTCCATGTAGAGCACCATGTAGAGCTCCATGCAGAGCACCGTAGTCAGCATTGCTGTGCTCTGTAGTGGCGTAAACAGCCAGCAACTGGTGCTTGCCGTCATGGAACCAGCCAGTGGTCTCCTAGTTTCGTAGGATATCTTACATGTTGGTGTGCACACATTTTGGTACGGTATCATATGGAACCGTTCATGAGATGATGATGAAGTGATGAAGATCTGACTGACTAGTTAAACATTAAAGCTGCTTCTTTTTCACAGAGCGATGAGTCGCTGCAGACAAAGACGCGTCCTCTTCTTCTCATTAACCGGAGGAATGCTGAATCAGTTTCATGAATTCCTCTGGTGGAAACTGATCTTTATGAAGGTGAGACTGCGAGCGCCAGTGCTGTACGGCGGCGAGCCGGAGCGTCTGCCAGCAGAGTAATAAGTCTCATCGCTTAGATATCCATCAGCGGGACAAATTACAGAAATACCAGACAGGATCAGAGAGTATGAAACTGAGCCAGGATCAGCTGATAGAGACACGTCTACATCAACAACAGCAACACTAACCATCAGACAGACAGACACTGTCACTTTACCTTTATATTAGACCTTTACCATTCACTTTATATTAGACCTTTACCATTCACTTTATATTAGACCGTAACCATTCACTTTATATTAGACCTTTACCATTCACTTTATATTAGACCTTTACCATTCACTTTATATTAGACCTTTACCATTCACTTTATATTAGACCTTTACCATTCACTTTATATTAGACCGTAACCATTCACTTTATATTAGACCTTTACCATTCACTGGAGGTAATCGGCTCCATCTAGCCTAGCTTAGCACAGATCCTGGGTTAAGATCTAGGTCGAGGTTAGTTATTTTTTTCCAATGAAAATGAGAATAATGATCAAAAAATGATCATTCCCTTTAATACAGTGAATCATATCGCAATATCAGTCGTAATAATCGCAGTTAGATATTTTCCTCATATCGTCCAGGGTTAATGAATCATAAATCATTATTATTATTGTATTATTATTATATTATTATTATTGTTATTATTATTATTATTATTATTATTATTATTATCATTATTATCATTATTATTATTATTATTATTATTATCATTATTATTATTATTATTATTATTATTAATATCATCATTATTATTATTATCATTATTATTATTATTATTATTATTATTATTATTAATATCATTATTATTATTATCATTATTATTATTATTATTATTAATATCATCATTATTATTATCATTATTATTATTATTATTATTAATATCATCATTATTATTATTATCATTATTATTATTATTATTATTATTATTATTATTATTAATATCATCATTATTATTATTATCATTATTATTATTATTATCATTATTATTATTATTATTATTATTATTATTATTATTATTATTAATATCATCATTATTATTATTATTATTATTATTATTATTATTATTATTATTAATATCATCATTATTATTATTATCATTATTATTATTATTATTAATAATATCATCATTATTATTATTATCATTATTATTATTATTATTATTATTATTATTATTATTATTATTATTATTATATTATTATTATTATTATTCCCCCTTTTCATCCTCGACTCGTGATTACTGGAAACATTAAACTTCTGTTGGCAGAATATAAAATAAAGATGTCAGAGAACATTTAAGACTGAGTTTATTTCATCAGACACATTAAATATCATCTGCTCTATTTTATATATATTTTATATTTATATTTATATATATATATATATAATAAACATTTAAATACATTTAAATTACATTAGATTTAATAGTAAAAACAAACAAAAGAAATATTTGGAACTCCACTTCATGTAGTTCCTACAGACTTCTGAGGATTAGGGTTAGGACTTAATCTAATAAAATGATTTATTAACTTTACAGTTTTAAATCAGAAACAACAATAAAACCGAATTAAACAGGACATCTTGATAACTAAAGTTCATTAATTATAAGTGTTTTATATTTTTCTTAGGTTTTCAAATCAACCAAGAAATATTAAATTAAAGGATTTCTTAACCGAGTTTGGTGTGTCATCAGATATGGTGTCCCAGCTAAAACAGTTCCTACAGATGATCTATTCCTAGTCTGATAACAAGATTAAAACTATAATCTATAATCGATATGTTGATCAGATCGGTTCGGAACCAAACGTTGCATCATCTCTTCGGGTTAGAATAAAACATTTAAACATAGATACGTGTTAATATGTCTATGTGTTTATGGTTCCGGCTTGTTTCTGCTGGGACGCTGAAATGTGACGCACGCACTACCGGTAGATGCCCACAGCGCACGCGTCTCGTCTGTAGAGAGGTGAGTGTATTTCGGGTTTCTTTTTTGTTTTATAATAATATATATTATATCCGGACAGCAGAAGACTTTACCTGTTAGTTTAATAGCCGCGGACGCGTTTATACTCAGGCCACGCTTCCGGTTTCGCTGTTTTCATTGAAAGTCAGGTGATGCTAGCCTGCTACAGCTAACTGCTAACAGCTAACTGCAGGACTGTTGTTGTTTCTCCTGATGCTAACAGTTAACAGCTAACTGCAGGACTGTTGTTGTTTCTCCTGATGCTAACAGCTAACTGCAGAACTGTTTCTCCTGATGCTAACAGCTAACAGTTAACAGCTAACTGCAGGACTGTTGTTGTTTCTCCTGATGCTAACAGCTAACTGCAGAACTGTTTCTCCTGATGCTAACAGCTAACAGTTAACAGCTAACTCTGCAGGACTGTTGTTGTTTCTCCTGATGCTAACAGCTAACTGCAGAACTGTTTCTCCTGATGCTAACAGCTAACAGTTAACAGCTAACTCTGCAGGACTGTTGTTGTTTCTCCTGATGCTAACAGCTAACAGTTAACAGCTAACAGCAGGATTGTTTCTCCTGATGCTAACAGCTATTAACTATAATATAATAACTATCTGACCGTTATTCTCTGAGACATCAGTAACTATCTGACCGTTATTCTCTGAGACATCAGTACCTATCTGACTGGTCGTTATTCTCTGAGATATTGGTAACTATCTGACTGGTCGTTATTCTCTGAGACATCAGTAACTATCTGACTGTTATTCTCTGAGACATCAGTAACTATCTGACTGTTATTCTCTGAGACATCAGTAACTATCTGACCGTTATTCTCTGAGACATCAGTAACTATCTGACTGTTATTCTCTGAGACATCAGTAACTATCTGACTGTTATTCTCTGAGACATCAGTAACTATCTGACTGTTATTCTCTGAGACATCAGTAACTATCTGACTGTTATTCTCTGAGACATCAGTAACTATCTGACCGTTATTCTCTGAGACATCAGTAACTATCTGACCGTTATTCTCTGAGACATCGGTACCTATTAAGGGTGCTCCGATCAGGATTTTTGGGGCCGATCACCGATTGCTGTGAGCAGTATCGACTGATACCGATCACCGGGTCTATTTGAAACCTTCTATTTATCATGTCATATATTTATCATATATTAATTTTAATATTCTTAACAACAATGCATAAGTATTAAAATTAACAGAAGATAATGTATTGTGAATTGTCAACGGTTTACTTTTATTAACAGGAAACGTTCAACATTCCACTTCCTCTGTTAGAAACACACCTTAAACAGCTTGGAGCTTAACATATAGCTAAACAGCTTGGAGCTTAACATAGAGCTAAAGCCTTATTCGGAATAAATTACAAAACAACTGTCAGTGTGTTCTTCAGTGTGTCTTTAGTCTGTTCTGAGTAGGGTGGGGCCACTTACATTTTTTACCAGCCACTTTTTCCAGAATTATTCTCTGAGACATCGGTAACTATCTGACCGTTATTCTCTGAGACATCAGTAACTATCTGACCGTTATTCTCTGAGACATCAGTAACTATCTGACCGTTATTCTCTGAGACATCGGTAACTATCTGACAGGTCGTTATTCTCTGAGACATCAGTAACTATCTGACAGGTCGTTATTCTCTGAGACATCAGTAACTATCTGACCGTTATTCTCTGAGACATCAGTAACTATCTGACAGGTCGTTATTCTCTGAGACATCGCTAACTATCTGACGGGTCGTTATTCTCTGAGACATCAGTAACTATCTGACCGTTATTCTCTGAGACATCAGTAACTATCTGACCGTTATTCTCTGAGACATCAGTAACTATCTGACTGTTATTCTCTGAGACATCAGTAACTATCTGACGGGTCGTTATTCTCTGAGACATCAGTAACTATCTGACTGTTATTCTCTGAGACATCGGTAACTATCTGACGGGTCGTTATTCTCTGAGACATCAGTAACTATCTGACCGTTATTCTCTGAGACATCAGTAACTATCTGACCGTTATTCTCTGAGACATCAGTAACTATCTGACGGGTCGTTATTCTCTGAGACATCAGTAACTATCTGACTGTTATTCTCTGAGACATCGGTAACTATCTGACGGGTCGTTATTCTCTGAGACATCAGTAACTATCTGACCGTTATTCTCTGAGACATCAGTAACTATCTGACCGTTATTCTCTGAGACATCAGTAACTATCTGACGGGTCATTATTCTCTGAGACATCAGTAACTATCTGACTGTTATTCTCTGAGACATCGGTAACTATCTGACGGGTCGTTATTCTCTGAGACATCAGTAACTATCTGACCGTTATTCTCTGAGACATCAGTAACTATCTGACCGTTATTCTCTGAGACATCAGTAACTATCTGACTGTTATTCTCTGAGACATCAGTAACTATCTGACGGGTCGTTATTCTCTGAGACATCAGTAACTATATTACGCACGCACAGACACACACACACACACACACACACACACACACACACACACACACACACACACACACACACACACACACACACGCACAGACACACACACACACACACACACACACACACACACACACACATACACACCTGTTCACCTGTGGAATGTTCCAAACAGGTGTGTTTTTAGCATTGCTCAACTTTCCCAGTCTTTTCTGGAACGTGTTGCAGCATAACATTCAAAATGAGTAAATATTTGCAAAAAAACAAAGTTTATCACTTTGAACATTAAATATCTTGTCTTTGTAGTGTATGCAATTAAATTTGGGTTGGAAAGGATTTGCAAATCATTGTATTCTGTTTCCATTTACGTTTTACACAACGTCCCAACTTCATTGAGATTGGGGTTTGTAATCTTGTTTAGTTTGAATGCCTGTTAGCTGGTTTAGCTATAGCTCGCTACGGGATTAATTCAGTCTGGTGTGAGACTGATTACTCCCATATACACCGGGATAAACACTGTGTAGCATCAGTTATTACTTAGTCTCAGTCTGAAGACAGTTAGCGTTACGTTTCTCTCTGTGTGTTTCAGAGTGAAGTATGGAACTTCAGACAGAAACGCAAAAGGAGGAAGATGGAGAGAGATGGAGGGAAGAAGGAGAGAGACAGAGGGAGGAAGACAGAAAGAGACGGAGGGATGAAGATGGAGGGCAGAAGTTGGGGAAGAGGAGAGCTGAGGAAGACGAAGACTCACCCAACAAGAAGCTTCAGGTGATTATTTTATGTATATATACATACATACAGTACAGTACTGTGCAAAAGTCTTAGGCAGGTGTGAAAAAATGCTGTAAACTAAGAATGCTTTCAAAAATATCAATAATTGTTTATTTTTATCAATTTACCAAATGGAAAGTGAGCGACCAAAAGAAACATCTAAATCCCATCGATATTTGGTGTTACTGCCCTTTGCCTTCAAACCAGCATCAATTCTTATAGGTACTTACAACAAGTCAGGGATTTAGTAGGATTGTAGTCAGGTGTATGATCAACCAGTTAGAGTATATATGTATATATACATGTTATACTGCATCAGCAATGTTGAGGATCGTAGACGCAGTGGTCGGCCAAGGAAACTTAGTGCAGCAGATGAAAAACACATCAAGCTTATTTCCCTTCGAAATCGGAAGATGTCCAGCAGGGCCATCAGCTCAGAACTGGTAGAAACCAGTGGGACCCAGGAACACCCATCTACTGTCTGGAGAAGATGTCCAGAAGTGGTCTTCATGGAAGATTTGGAGCCAAAAAGCCATACCTCCGACATAGAAACAAGGCCAAGCTACTCAACTATGCACGAAAACATAGGAACTGGGGTGCAGAAAAATGCCAGCAGGTGCTCTGGACTGATGAAATATTTGGCTGTAGCAGAAGGCCGGTTGTTGGCCGAAGGGCTGGAGAGCGGTACAATAATGAGTGTCTGCAGGCAACAGTGAAGCATGGTGGAGGGTCCTTGCAAGTTTGGGGCTGCATTTCTGCAAATGGAGTTGGAGATCAGGATTAATGGTGTCCTCAATGCTGAGAAATACAGGCAGATATTTATCCATCATGCAATACCATCAGGGAGGCGTATGATTGGCCCCAAATTTATTCTGCAGCAGGACAACGAGCCCAAACATACAGCCAAGGTCATTAAGAACTATCTTCAGCATAAAGAAGAACAGGAAGTGATGGCCTGGCCCCCACAGAGCCCTGGTCTCAGCATCATGGAGTCTGTCTGGGAGAACATGAAGAGACAGAAGGATTTGAGGAAGATCTGTGGTTAGTTCTCCAAGATGTTTGGAACAACCTACCAGCCGAGTTCATTCATAAACTTTGTGCAAGTGTAACTAGAAGAATTGATGCTGTCTTCAAGGCAAAGGGTGGTCACACCAAATATTGATTTAGATTTCTTTTCTGTTCATTCACTGCATTTTGTTAATTTATGATAATAAACTATTAACACTTCCATTTTTGAAAGCATTCTTATATATATATATATTAGGGGTGTAACGGTACGTGTATTCGTACCGGACCGTTTCGGTACAGGGCTTTCGGTACGGTGCACGTAATCTTTTGTGTGCGGAACATAGGTCAATTTTCGTGTTTCTACACGAACATATTAAGTGGCGGAAGTCTCCGCGTTCAGCGCAAATCCCGCCCTGCAGCTGATTCTAAAGTTTTCATTGGTCATGTCAATATGTCAATCACTGATCTCTAAACCTACCCGCCGTCACTGTAACCTAAATCACTGAATTTGACTGCAGGGCGGGATTTCCTCTGACGTGGTTTGGGGAAAAAAATTAAAATCACACACCGCACGCTGTACAACAACATACACGGCACGCTTTAGCCCAGCCTCTTGCTAGCTAGCGTCATGGCCAATGCAGACAAGCCCATAGACAGTACGGACAAGCCGGAGCTTGAAGAGCCGCCATATCATTAAGGTCTCCTGTTTGGGAACCTTCGGTTTCCCAGTGAAATACGTCAACGGACAAAGACTAGTCGATAAGACGAAAGCAGTGTGCCGACGTTGCTCAGGAATGATCGGGTATGTTTCTGGCAACACTTCAAACTTGTTAACGCACTTGAAAAGGCATCACGCGAGTGTGAACATCACTACCACAAGGAAGAAAACGACTGTAATTCAGACGCAGCTCCCGTTGGCATTTAAACAGACCTTAATTAGAGACCGTAATTCCGATTGGGCCAACGCAATAACGAAAGCAATTGGTGTTTTTATAGCAGCTGATCTGCGACCATACTCTGTTGTTGACAAGCTGGGATTGGTAATGCTGCTCTGTAATCCATAGTTATTCATTTATATTCTTCATTATATTTTATTATGTGATATTGGTTTGAGACTGAGTATTTTATTTAGGGGAGAACTTTGCAGCAGTATTTTTCTTATTCTTTTTTTATTTTATATATATTTTATTTATTATATTTTATTAAAAAGTGTAAACAAATTGTTAAAAAAAAGTTTATAGTAATAAACAACCTGCAGTTTAATGTTTGCATTTCTTTCCCTTACTGTACCGAAAATGAACCGAACCGTGACTTTAAAACCGAGGTACTTACCGAACCGTGATTTTTGCGTACCGTTATACCCCTAATATATATATATATATTTTAATATATTGATATATCTACCAGATGTTGGACCACAGTGTGAAGGTGGCCAGTCACTACAATAGTCTACAGGAAGTTGGTCTGGCAGCGAGAAGTCGAAGCAGAATCTTCTTCATGAGGAACTTCAACAACTGGCTGAAGAGCGTCCTGATCGGTAATATATTAATATACTCTCATTAATATTACATATATATCATATATGACATATATTATCAGATAAATCATATATATTATCATATATATAATCATCATATATTAATACAGTTATCAGAAAAAGTTCATTAATATATCACAAACGGTAGGTAAATGTTAATGGACTTTTCTAGTCTTAACTACTACTCAAAGTGCTTTACAGAGTACAGGAACCATTCACAAACATTCAGACTATAGCCTCTTTCTGACCAAGTAGTTAGAGGAACGTAGTTATAGGAACAGTCCACTTCTAAACACTTCTACTAACTACTCTCCCCCACAACCAGTTTTGCCTTTTGCATTCACACTGGCCAAGTGGCCATAGGAACTGACCTTTTGTTATTATAATCACAGCCATCTAACCCCCACTATGAGGAAAAGGGAAAAGACCCTGCCCTGAAGTAGAAGCTGAAAGATTTACAGGAACTGTAGTCAGAGGAAGTTAATAATCCCCAAATTGGTCCAGTCGGAACACGAGAAAAAAGGGTTCTAGGAACGGTATGTCCTGGGAACGGCATGTTTTAGGAACGGTATGTCCTAGGAAAGGTATGCTCTAGGAAAGGTATGCTCTAGGAAAGGTATGTTCTAGGAACGGTATGTCCTGTATGTTCTAGGAACGGTATGTTTTAGGAATGGTATGTCCTAGGAACGGTATATTTTAGGAATGGTATGTCCTAGGAACGGTATATTTTAGGAATGGTATGTCCTAGGAACGGTATGTTTTAGGAACGGTATATTTTAGGAATGGTATGTCCTAGGAACGGTATATTTTAGGAATGGTATGTCCTAGGAACGGTATGTTTTAGGAACGGTATGTCCTAGGAACGGTATATTTTAGGAATGGTATGTCCTAGGAACGGTATATTTTAGGAATGGTATGTCCTAGGAACGGTATATTTTAGGAATGGTATGTTCTAGGAACGGTATGTGCTAGAAACGGTATGTTCTAGGAACGTTATGTCCTAGGAATGGTATGTCCTAGGAACTGCAAAAATCCCTCTGGTCGGAAAGCGGCTACTGTGACCGAGGCCACCGTACAAGGTGCCACCTGCTCATCAGATTAACATTCACACACATGAAATATGCAAATGGCTGCTAGTCGTGTTAGCACACCAAGCTATGTGTTTCTGTCATTAGAAGATGACCATTACCAATGTGTATTGTGTTTGAGGCATCAGCATCCTATATTGTCCAGGGATTACCCTTAATCATAAATGATGTTTACATTACATAATGTTTTACATTGCTGCTTTTCTGAAAGTGAGCAGGTCCTTTTCTTTCTGAGGGGTCCCTGTCAAAAATGTGTAAAAAGCTGAAACTGGAACAGACAGAGGGGAGTGGTCAGTGTCCTGGCAGGTTCCCTTCCTCCCTTTTTATTCTTAAGTCTTCCGAAAGCAGGCTCCCGGTGCGCTGTGTGTTCCCCTCCCAGTCCGGGGTTGGTGGGGTTCAGCTTCTCAGCAGGACAGCCACAGCTCTGGATATCGACCGACATGAGACGGTGGTGAGGATGATGCAAGAGGCCCGTGGCCCTTCCAAAAACTAGGGCGGCCCACTCGTAAACAACAGCTGTTGGGAGGGTTAATGCCACTAGCTCCCTACTCAGCGACAGGATGGCCCAGGACATCCTGGCCAATCACACAGAGTATGTAACTGTGTGGATAGATAGTCTAGATATAGAGAGAACCAAGGTTACCCTGTAACTGAACGTTTGTTTATTGTGTGTTTGTGTGATTGACAGGTGAGATCCTGGAGCAGGTGCGGGGGGCGGGGCCTCAGCAGGTGTCTGTGTTGGACCTCGGCTGTGGGAAAGGAGGAGACCTGCTGAAGTGGAGGAGAGGAGGAATCAACCACCTGGTCTGTGCAGGTAATCGGTTCTTACATTTCTTTAGAAGCTGCTGTCAGAAACAGAATTAGTTTTAATGTTCATGATGCTCTGCAGACATTGTTTTACGGGACGTTAACTAATCAACCATTCTATCTGTGTAGGTAATCGGTTATTATCACACACGAAATCTTTGGACAGTTTTTTCTGCAGATATTAAAGAAATTAAAATAAAACTCAAACAGAAAAACAGTCAGATTTTATTCTGACTCAGCGCTCTGTTGGGTCCATTGTTACGTCACAACAAGACTCTCCAGTCGAAGACAAGAGTCTCAGAATTAGTTTAATGTCAACGCTCCAATAAAGGGGTGTAATGTAACTAAGTACATGTACTCCAGTTCGGTACTTGTACTTTACTTGAGTCTTCTCTTTTCATGCTACTTTGTACTTCTACTCCGCTACATTTCAGAGAGAAATATTGTACTTTTTACTCCACTACATTCATCTGTTCCAGCTTTAGTTACTAGTTACTTAAGTTACTCCGCTACATTCATCTGTTCCAGCTTTAGTTACTAGTTACTTTAGTTACTCCACTACATTCATCTGTTCCAGCTTTAGTTACTAGTTACTTTAGTTACTCCGCTACATTCATCTGTTCCAGCTTTAGTTACTAGTTACTTTAGTTACTCCGCTACATTCATCTGTTCCAGCTTTAGTTACTAGTTACTTTAGTTACTCCACTACATTCATCTGTTCCAGCTTTAGTTACTAGTTAATTTACACATTAATATTTCTGCACACAAAACACACGTAGTTTATAAAATCTGAGCAGACTTTACGTTATTAATTAATGATTGAATGAATGAATGAACGAATGAATGAATGATTGAATGAATGGATGAATGAATTAATTAATGAATGATTGAATGAATGAATTAATGAATGAATGATTGAATGAATGAATTAATTAATGAATGAATGATGCGTTAATGTCTGCAGATATCGCTGGAGTGTCGGTGGAGCAGTGTCAGTCTCGCTACGAAGACATGAAGAAGAAAAGTCACGCAAACGAGAAAATCTTCAGCGCTCAGTTTATCAACGCAGACTGCACCAAGGTAGAAATACACCATCTAGCTGAGTTACCGAGGTAGAAATACACCATCTAGAACAGTTACCGAGGTAGAAATACACCATCTAGAACAGTTACCGAGGTAGAAATACACCATCTAGAACAGTTACCGAGGTAGAAATACACCATCTAGCTGAGTTACCGAGGTAGAAATACACCATCTAGATCAGTTACCGAGGTAGAAATACACCATCTAGAACAGTTACCGAGGTAGAAATACACCATCTAGTTCAGTTACCGAGGTAGAAATACACCATCTAGAACAGTTACCGAGGTAGAAATACACCATCTAGTTCAGTTACCGAGGTAGAAATACACCATCTAGAACAGTTACCGAGGTAGAAATACACCATCTAGATCAGATCAGAACACATCTAACTCATTGTTTAGAGACGTTAACTGAGACTGACTCGTTAACTGAGACCCTGATTCGTGTTTTCAGGAGGTTTTGGCGGAGAAGCTGGCCGACCCCGACCAGATGTTTGACATCTGCAGCTGCCAGTTTGTTTACCATTACTCGTTTGAGAGCGAGCAGAAGGCCGACATGATGCTGAGGAACGCCTGCGAGCGGCTGAAACCCGGAGGCTTCTTCATCGGGACGACGCCGGACGCCTTCGAACTCGTGTAAGAACAAAGATTTATCTACAACGCTGCGCTGCGTTTCCTCACAGGAAGTTCAGTGTCTGGTGGTGTTTTTATACGCCAAAATAATCACAAGTTTAATACCGTCTCATCGGGCTGGGACGATATGCTTTGGTCCAGATTTGACTTTCCCGATACATGGGTGTCGATTGGATTTGTTGTTTTGATTTTCATTTATTGTGATTCTAGAAGTATTGAGATTCGATAGTGTTGAGTTTTGGGATTTTCTTTTCCTTCTTTAACAAAAACAAAAGTAGAATTAAACACTTCTAAGACAGTATATCATGAGACGTTTCTAGAACAGATTGTTTTCTAAGAAGAATGACATCACGTCAGTCTGACATTTATGTCATTCAATGTGTGTGCCGATGTGATGCAATAGCAGCAATCGGCATAATGACTATTATCCCCCATTATTATTCTGTCCCGCTACTAGTCAAGGAGCGTTGCCAACACATGCACAGAAATACATCAAAACGTGTGTAATGATCAGGAATGGTGTGCTATGACTTTTCTAAGAGATTTGCCGTGCGGTTTTCACGAAATCAGCATAAAACTGCGCAAAATTTCCCCTAGACTTTAATGGGAAATCTTCGTGAAATCGCTTAACATAGCTCAAAACAACCCATCTTTGGGGCTATACTGTATCACCATACTTTAATGTAAAAAACTAATTACAAGTTTAAACAGAAGACAAGACTTTGCCATTTATTGGGCTGAATGGGCATTCTGATATCAAGCACGGTTTCTAACAAATCACAGTTTTTCGTCCAGTTTTCAGACCGTTTCAGATTTTCCAATGTGTGTGTATGGGGCCGGAATGTTGAGAGTTCGAGGGGAGGACAGAGGGGGGAGCTGCGGTACGATTCTCTGAAATCTTTACAAACAAATTGCTCTCTCCCCTACAGTTTTCACTCTTCATACATCATGGTTGGTCAAAATGTAGGAAATGTTGTGCCGGTCGCAGACATGTAACTATGGAATCCACCGGACTTAAACTTTTGGCTCTGTTCATACCAACTGCCGATAGAAACAATGAAAAAATATATCTGGAAGGATGCAGACGGTTCCCTGTTTGTTACCTGCTCTGTGTCGCATTTATTTGAAACCACAAACATAAAAACCACATCAATGCGTTCGCCAGACTTTTATCTCTCTGGTGTTGATAATATTTTTGCCGTTTGGATCCACGTTTTTTGAATTACAGAACAAACTTGAGAGGTATAATTATCATTACATGGATATTTTTGACCTGTCAAACATACAGTCTCCCCCTCCCTCCTCCACTCCTTCACACTTTAGCAACACGTACTGCCACAGGAGGTGTTTTCACAGAGACGAGGCTCTGGTGCACCTTTGATAGTCCTGCTTCTAGTTCAAAAAGCCTAACTCCTATTTCTTAATCTTTAATACTGTGACAGATATCATGACACCCTGCTGAACACACAATGCAATAATGTGCAATTATGGTGTGTGTTGTGTAAGAAATGTGAGGACAATAGCTGTCCATACATACATTTTGATGTAAAATAAATGTATGAGAGAGTGTGGATGGTATAGCAAAGTAAAAATAAATTTGCATCTGCTGCTCCTCAGTTGGAGCCCCACTCTGAGTCTGTACATTATATCCCAAACATGAAAGATGTGGAACATCTTAAAGTTTGAATAGAGTTTCTCGAAAATTCAGAATAACCAAACATAAACTCCTCCTCCGATCATGGAGATTTTTTTACTGTAGGCCGTGTCAAACAGATTTGTTACCCTGTGTTATTCGGATGTGCACCAAGTAGTAGGTACACTGTCAAAATTTCTTGCGGAATTTGCTTTTGTATTACCACCTTCAGAAAATATCCAGGGTTAAAGGACTTATGTCTCAGCAGGATGTGGGAAAACTTGTCCATGCTTTTGTCTTCAGTAGACTTGACTACTGTAACGGTGTCTTTACAGGTCTCCCTAAAAAATCAATCAGACAGCTGCAGCTGATTCAGAACGCTGCTGCTCGAGTCCTCACTAACATCAAGAAAGTGGATCACATCACTCCAGTTCTGAAGTCTTTACACTGGCTTCTTCTCCCTCAATAATTGATTTTAAAATACTTCTGTACAAACTCCAGAAAACTAACCCTAACCCAACTCAGTTCTTTTAAATCAAGGCTGAAGACCTTTCTTTTGATGCTGCCTTTCTTTAAAAAAATTAATTTCTTATACTGCACTGTAACTTTTATTCTCGTATTTTATCTGCTTTTATATTTTTAATTGTTTTAACTGTTCTTTAATGAAATGTGCTATGATAAAGCTGCCTTGCCTTGTAAAGAAGAACATAACATGGATTTAATGCCTCTCCTTCCTTCTCCTCCTCTTCCTCCTCTCCCTCCTTAGTAAACGTTTGGAGGCGTCAGACTCTCTGTCGTTTGGTAACGAGGTTTTTAAGGTGTCCTTCCAGTCCAAAGGTTTCTATCCTCTTTTTGGATGTCAGTATCACTTCAGCCTAGAGGACGTGGTCAACGTCCCAGAGTCCCTCGTCTACTTCCCTCTCTTTGAACAGTAAGACCTGTCTGTCTCTCCCTGTCTGTCTGTCTCTGTTCGTGTCTGTCTCTTTGTCTGTCTCTGTTCGTATCTCTGTCTGTCTAATTCAATTTCAATTTTATGTATAGTATCAAATCATAACGAGTTATCTCAAGACACTTCACAGATAGAGCAGGTCTAGACCACACTCTATAATTTACAAAGACCCAACAATTCTAGTAATTCCCCCAAGAGCAAGCATTCAGTGTGACAGTGGCAAGGGAAAACTCTCTTTTAGGAAGAAACCTCGGCAGACCCAGGCTCTTGGTAGGCGGTGTCTGACGGTGCCGGTTGGGGGTGTGATGAACAGTGGCAATAATAGTCACAATAAAGATAATGGAACAGTGACTACAAATGGTAGTCGTAGTAGTTCATGGCATAGCAGGGCACTGCAGGGCGTTACAGGATGTAGCGTGGCACAGCAGCAGGGCACCGCAGAGTGTAGCTCTTATGACTCTTATGTAAACTCCCCAGAGCTAGGTTAGTAACGAGCATTTCTGGGACAAAGATGCACACAAATGGAAACAATTGGAAAGAGAGAGGAGAGAGCAGCTCAGTGTGTCAAAGGAAGGAAGTCCCCCGGCAGTCTAGAACTATAACAGCATAACTAAGAGAGACAGGCCCAATCCCAAAGTCTGGACTCACAGACTCACGGACTTTGGTGCGCATTCTTGTGAAATTCGTAAGGGCTTAGTGTTGTGTGTCGAATTTCAAAGGGCGTGAGGGTTTGAGTACACACTTACCGAGCCCTTTCCGTGAGTCTGCATCGAGGCAGACTTCACCAAAGGGAATTACCCACAGTTCAAAGCGTTGTGACGTTTACTGTGGAGACCGTAGGGAAATCCGGAAATTACAACGGTGGACAACAGCACAACACATTACATTACATGTCATTTAGCTGACGCTTTTATCCAAAGCGACTTACAATTGCTATATATATATCAGAGGTCGCACGGCTCTTGAGCAACTAGGGGTTGAGTGCCTTGCTCAGGGACACATTGGTTGATGTATCACAGTGGGAATCAGACCCACATCTCCCACACCAAAGGCATGTGTCATGGCCACTGCGCCATCACCACCACCGACACAGGGCCACTGAACACAGACCAGCCTGTTGTCCAGCTTGTAAAACAAGAGTTTGAAAAATGTGGAATCAGGCAGCTGTCTCCTGGGCCTTGGCCATGTGGAAAGCAACAAACTTGAAATGAAAATTCCCAAACCGGCAAGTGTCAGCAACATCTTTGTTATTAAACGTCGCCAAGGTAACATGTGATCTCGTGAAGTGCTGTCCCAATCCCATTTCTACCTATCTGAGCCCATGTAGCCTCACACACTCACTCACTTAGCACCTGAGATCAGTTAAGTCGTTAGTCCTCATGGCTCACTTTGGGATTGGGCCACAGGTTAAGGAGAGGAGCCTGGCCGTGCTAGAACTCTCCCCAACCGGATCGGGCTGTACTGGCCTGCCTCCCTCTACTTTTATTATATTATTGATTATATGGTAGATGAATGTGACGACTATGAAGAGAAGCAGGTGGGCCGGGCTAGTCAGATGCTGCAACTCTTCACTCCTTAACTGTAAGCTTTATCAAAGAGGAGAGTTTTCAGTTTATTCTTAAATGTGGTGACGGTGTCTCTGTCTCTGTGTGTGTCTCTGTCTGACTCTGTTCATGACTCTGTGTGTCTCTGTTCATGTCTCTGTTCATGTCTCTGTGTGTCTCTGTTCATGTCTCTGTTCATGTCTCTGTGTGTCTCTGTTGATGTCTCTGTGTGTCTCTGTTGATGTCTCTGTGTGTCTCTGTTGATGTCTCTGTGTGTCTCTGTTCATGTCTCTGTTCATGTCTCTGTTCATGTCTCTTGTGTGTCTCTGTTCATGTCTCTGTTCATGTCTCTGTGTGTCTCTGTTGATGTCTCTGTTCATGTCTCTGTGTGTCTCTGTTCATGACTCTGTGTGTCTCTGTTCATGACTCTGTATGTCTCTGTTCATGACTCTGTTCATGTCTCTGTGTGTCTCTGTTCATGACTCTGTGTGTCTCTGTTCATGTCTGTGTGTGTCTCTGTGTGTCTCTGTTCATGTCTCTGTTCATGACTCTGTGTGTCTCTGTTCATGTCTGTGTGTGTCTCTGTTCATGTCTCTGTGTGTCTCTGTTCATGTCTCTGTGTGTCTCTGTTCATGTCTGTCCATGTCTCTGTGTGTCTCTGTTCATGTATCTGTTCATGTCTCTGTGTGTCTCTGTTCATGTCTTTGTGTGTCTCTGTTCATGTCTTTGTGTGTCTCTTGTTCATGTCTCTGTGTCTCTGTTCATGTCTCTGTGTGTCTCTGTGTGTCTGTTCATGTCTCTGTGTGTCTCTGTTCATGTCTCTGTGTGTCTCTGTTCATGACTGTGTGTCTCTGTTGATGTCTCTGTGTGTCTCTGTTGATGTCTCTGTTCATGACTGTGTGTGTCTCTGTTCATGTCTCTGTGTGTCTCTGTTGATGTCTCTGTTCATGTCTCTGTGTGTCTCTGTTCATGTCTCTGTGTGTCTCTGTTCATGTCTCTGTGTGTCTCTGTTGATGTCTCTGTTCATGACTGTGTGTCTCTGTTCATGACTCTGTGTCTCTGTTCATGTCTCTGTTCATGTCTCTGTGTGTCTCTGTTCATGTCTCTTGTTCATGTCTCTGTGTGTCTGTTCATGTCTCTGTTCATGTCTCTGTTCATGTCTCTGTGTGTCTCTGTTCATGTCTCTGTTCATGTCTCTGTGTGTCTCTGTGTCTGTTCATGTCTCTGTGTGTCTCTGTTCATGTCTCTGTGTGTCTCTGTTCATGTCTCTGTGTGTCTCTGTTGATGTCTCTGTTCATGACTGTGTGTCTCTGTTCATGTCTGTGTGTGTCTCTGTTCATGTCTCTGTGTGTCTCTGTTGATGTCTCTGTGTGTCTCTTTTGATGTCTCTGTTCATGACTGTGTGTCTCTGTTCATGTCTCTGTGTGTCTCTGTTCATGTCTTTGTGTGTCTCTGTTCATGTCTGTTCATGTCTCTGTGTGTCTCTGTTCATGTCTCTGTGTGTCTCTGTTCATGTCTCTGTGTGTCTGTTCATGTCTCTGTTCATGTCTCTGTGTGTCTCTGTTCATGTCTCTGTGTGTCTCTGTTCATGTCTGTGTGTCTCTGTTCATGTCTCTGTGTGTCTCTGTTCATTACTCTGTGTGTGTCTCTTGTTCATGTCTCTGTGTGTCTGTTCATGTCTCTGTGTCTCTGTTCATGTCTCTGTGTCTCTGTTCATGTCTCTGTGTGTCTCTGTGTGTCTGTTCATGTCTCTGTGTGTCTCTGTTGATGTCTCTGTGTGTCTCTGTTGATGTCTCTGTGTGTCTCTGTTGATGTCTCTGTTCATGACTGTGTGTCTCTGTTCATGTCTGTGTGTGTCTCTGTTCATGTCTCTGTGTGTCTCTGTTCATGTCTCTGTGTGTCTCTGTTGATGTCTCTGTTCATGACTGTGTGTCTCTGTTCATGACTCTGTGTCTCTGTTCATGTCTCTGTTCATGTCTCTGTTCATGTCTCTGTGTGTCTCTGTTCATGTCTCTGTTCATGACTGTGTGTCTCTGTTCATGACTCTGTGTCTCTGTTCATGTCTCTGTTCATGTCTCTGTTCATGTCTCTGTTCATGTCTCTGTGTGTCTCTGTTCATGTCTCTGTTCATGTCTGTGTGTGTCTCTGTGTGTCTCTGTTCATGTATCTGTTCATGTCTCTGTGTGTCTCTGTTCATGTCTCTGTGTGTCTCTGTTCATGTCTCTGTGTGTCTCTGTGTGTCTCTGTGTGTCTGTTCATGTCTCTGTGTGTCTCTGTGTGTCTCTGTTCATGTCTCTGTGTGTCTCTGTTCATGTCTCTGTGTGTCTTTGTTCATGTCTCTGTGTGTCTCTGTTGATGTCTCTGTTCATGACTGTGTGTCTCTGTTCATGTCTGTGTGTGTCTCTGTTCATGTCTCTGTTCATGTCTCTGTGTGTCTCTGTTCATGTCTCTGTGTGTCTCTGTTCATGTCTCTGTTCATGTCTGTGTGTGTCTCTGTGTGTCTCTGTTCATGACTCTGTTCATGTCTCTGTGTGTCTCTGTTCATGTCTCTGTGTGTCTCTGTTCATGTCTGTGTGTGTCTCTGTGTGTCTCTGTTCATGTCTCTGTTCATGACTCTGTGTGTCTCTGTTCATGTCTGTGTGTGTCTCTGTTCATGTCTCTGTGTGTCTCTGTTCATGTCTGTTCATGTCTCTGTTCATGTCTCTGTGTGTCTCTGTTCATGTCTCTGTTCATGTCTCTGTGTGTCTCTGTTCATGTATCTGTTCATGTCTTTGTGTGTCTCTTGTTCATGTCTCTGTGTCTCTGTTTATGTCTCTGTGTGTCTCTGTTGATGTCTCTGTGTGTCTCTGTTGATGTCTCTGTTCATGACTGTGTGTCTTTGTTCATGTCTCTGTGTGTCTCTGTTGATGTCTCTGTTCATGACTGTGTGTGTCTCTGTTCATGTCTCTGTGTGTCTCTGTTGATGTCTCTGTGTGTCTCTGTTGATGTCTCTGTGTGTCTCTGTTCATGTCTCTGTGTGTCTCTGTTCATGTCTCTGTGTGTCTCTGTTCATGTCTCTGTGTGTCTCTCTGTTCATGACTGTGTGTCTTTGTTCATGTCTCTGTGTGTCTCTGTTGATGTCTCTGTTCATGACTGTGTGTCTCTGTTCATGACTCTGTGTCTCTGTTCATGTCTGTGTGTGTCTCTGTGTGTCTCTGTTCATGTCTCTGTTCATGTCTCTGTGTGTCTCTGTTCATGTCTCTGTGTGTCTCTGTTCATGTCTCTGTGTGTCTCTGTTCATGTCTGTGTGTGTCTCTGTTGATGTCTCTGTGTGTCTCTGTTGATGTCTCTGTGTGTCTCTGTTCATGTCTCTGTGTGTCTCTGTTCATGACTCTGTGTGTCTCTGTTCATGTCTGTGTGTGTCTCTGTTCATGTCTCTGTGTGTCTCTGTTGATGTCTCTGTGTGTCTCTGTTCATGTCTCTGTTGATGTCTCTGTGTGTCTCTGTTGATGTCTCTGTGTGTCTCTGTTCATGTCTCTGTGTGTCTCTGTTCATTTCTCTGTGTGTCTCTGTTCATGTCTCTGTGTGTCTCTGTTCATGACTCTGTTCATGTCTCTGTTCATGACTCTGTTCATGTCTCTGTGTGTCTCTGTTCATGACTCTGTTCATGTCTCTGTTCATGACTCTGTTCATGTCTCTGTGTGTCTCTGTTCATGTCTGTGTGTCTCTGTTCATGTCTCTGTGTGTCTCTGTTCATGTCTGTTCATGTCTCTGTTCATGTCTCTGTGTGTCTCTGTTCATGTCTGTTCATGTCTCTGTTCATGTCTCTGTGTGTCTCTGTTCATGTCTCTGTGTGTCTCTGTTCATGTCTCTGTGTGTCTCTGTTCATGTCTCTGTGTGTCTCTGTGTGTCTCTGTTCATGACTCTGTTCATGTCTCTGTGTGTCTCTGTTCATGTCTCTGTTCATGTCTCTGTTCATGTCTCTGTTCATGTCTCTTTTCATGTCTCTGTGTGTCTCTGTTCATGTCTCTGTGTGTCTCTGTTCATGTCTCTGTGTGTCTCTGTGTGTCTCTGTTCATGACTCTGTTCATGTCTCTGTGTGTCTCTGTTCATGTCTCTGTTCATGTCTCTGTTCATGTCTCTGTTGATGTCTCTGTTGATGTCTCTGTGTGTCTCTGTTCATGTCTCTGTGTGTCTCTGTTGATGTCTCTGTTGATGTCTCTGTTCATGACTCTGTTCATGTCTCTGTGTGTCTCTGTTCATGTCTCTGTGTGTCTCTGTTCATGTCTCTGTCTGACTCTGTGTGTCTCTATGTGTCTCTGTCTCTGATTGGCTCTCTCTGTTTGTCTCTGTGTGTCTCTGTCTCTGATTGGCTGTCTCTGTCTTCCAGCATGGCAAAGCGTTACAACATGCGTCTGGTGGTGAAGCAGAGATTCTCTGAGTTCTTTGAAGAGAAAGTGAAGAAGGAGCATCATCGCAGCCTCATGATGAAGATGATGGCTCTGGAGGTAAAACTCTTGATTAGTAATAGTTATCAATCAATAATCAGTTATCAATCAATCAGTTATTTATCAATAATCAACTGATTATTGATTGATAACTATCAATCAATAATCAGTTATCAATCAATCAGTTATTAATCAATAATCAGTTATCAATCAATAATCAGTTATCAATCAATAATCAGTTATCAATCAATAATCAGTTATCGATCAATCAGTAATTAATCAATAATCAGTTATTAATCAATAATCAGTTATCAATCAATAATCAGTTATCAATCAATAATCAGTTATCAATCAGTTATCAATCAATAATTAGTTAATCCATCAATAATCAGTTATCAATCAATTATCAATCAATAATCAGTTATCAATCAGTTATCAATCAATAATTAGTTAATCCATCAATAATCAGTTATCAATCAATTATCAATCAATAATCAGTTATCAATCAATAATTAGTTAATCCATCAATAATCAGTTATCAATCAATCAGCTATCAATCAGTCACCAATCAATAATCAGTTAATCCATCAATAATCAGTCATCTATCAATCAATAATCAGTTATCAATCAATAATCAGTTAATCCATCAATAATCAGTTAATCCATCAATAATCAGTCATCAATCAATAATCAGTCATCAATCAATAATCAAATCAGTCATCACTCAATAATCAGTCATCAATCAATAATCAGTCATCAATCAATAATCAGTTGTAAAGATTGTCTGTGGAGTCAGTGAGCCTTTGGTTCTGAGTTACTGTAACATTAAGCTCAATATAATGTAACCTGATAAACTGTGTACATGTAATTTATAATGTGTAGTATATAATGTAGTATATAATGTAGTATATAATGTGTGTAGCATACAATGTAGTATATAATGTGTGTA